>NC_057800.1:369794114-369808560 GCF_018294505.1 Triticum aestivum | reverse complement strand
TAGGGTTTAGTCCGTAGGAAAATCAACAATCATACCATAGGCTAGCATCTAGGGTTTAGCCTCTTCGATCTCGTGGTAGATCAACTCTTGTACTACTCATATTATCAAGAACAATCAGGCAGGACGTAGGGTATTACCTCCATCAAGAGGGCCCGAACCTGGGTAAACATCGTGTCCCTTGCCTCCTGTTACCACCCGCCTTAGACGCACAGTTCGGGACCCCCTACCCGAGATCCACCGGTTTTGACACCGACATTGGTGCTTTCATTGAGAGTTCCACTGTGCCGTCACCGTAAGGAAGGATGCCTCGTCTCGTTGTTGAAAAACAACATTACCGCCGGGGGAGCCCTCGCTGTCGGCCAAACTCTCTGACTAGGCAGTTTCATCGACCGCCCATTCGGCTGCTGCACCGACGATGACTTCTCGGGTCATCAAAAACAGACTCCACGTTGGCTCGGAATTTGCCGAGCAGATGGATCCAGTGGAGCTCTCTGCCCTAAACGAGCTCTTGGATCACATTGCCACCTTGGGAGTCGCTACGGACTACGATCGGATTGGGATTAAACCCGATCAAAGGGAGATTAACTCTCCACCGGTCACCCATCATATTGCGGTGGTGGAGGAACAATGCGGCGATTCTTCCTCTATCTTGAGGACTAACTATGCCCGGATTCCTGAGCTCTCCGAGCCGGATACCCGTTTGCGGGAGGACATCATCCAAGGCCTGAACCTAGAGTCAGGCAGCGGGCCAGACTTATCGAGCAACACCCCGACACCCAAACTTCCAAGATTGGAAACTCCTCGGCCCCTGGGTCTCAGATTAGGTAAGGGTTCGGACTCAAATCCACCCACCCACCCAAACATAAACAATCTTTCCCACATCAGCAAGCGCCCTGCGAAACAGTACATCATTATTGGGCCAGATTCCTCCTTGTGATGAACAAGGTTAAGGACTGTCGTGAGGAAGACGCAGTCTCATTTTTCTGCAATAATTGCACGGACAAGGGAATCCTTAACTCCATAAGTCGCCGTGACATATCACGCTTCACTGACTTGGCGTCCATAGTACAAAAGTACTTTGCGATGGAAAGTGCCTGGAAAACCGAAACGAAATGTCGGGATAATCCGGCTCTGAATATACACCCAGTCCGAAGTAAAAGGGTGCACTATCATAAGACACCCGAGTTAATTACGAATAAGAAAAAACCCTCTACAGGGCGTGGAACCGTATTGGAGGGATGGCTCAACGGACCCTGTAAAATTCATAGTACAGCGGATACCATACCAACACACATCCTTAGAGCATGTTGGATACTCCGGCAGGTGGCCAAAAGCGGCGAGGATCTTCTCATCCCAGATGCCACATAGCACCATCCCGGGGATAACAATACGGTATTAACAGTCTTTGAGACCTTCACATCAAATAATAGGCGCAAGCGAACACTCTGCAACCTTGCCGAAATCTGCCACGTGGCAGCGATAAATCCATGGAGTGACACGGCTAGTACCTTCAATGCCAGTGATGAACCTAAATTCCGAATAGCCCGAGCACCAGCTGCACCGGTCCTCAGTCCAATTGTGGATGGCTTTCGACTCACCAAAGTACTCATGGACGGCGGCAGTGGATTAAACCTCATCTATGAGGAAACTCTTCAAAAAATGGAAATAGACTGGAACCGCATTGAGCAAAGCAGCACAACCTTCAGAGGAATCATCCCTAGTTGGGAAGCACGCCATGCTGGGAAAATCACACTAGATGTGGTATTCGGCACGCTGGAGAACTATAGGTCCGAAAATTACATTCCAAGTGGCCCCGTTCAGTAGAGGATACCACGCCCTTTTAGGGCGGGAGGCGTTCACGATCTTCCAAGCCATACCCCATTACGGGTACATGAGGCTCAAAATGCCCGGGCCCAACGGAATCATCACTCTCGCTAGTGATCCGGACACAGCACTCCACGCCAAAAACAAAACAGCCGCATTGGCCCTTGAGGCATTATCTGAAGCCCTTTCGGCCGAGGAATTAACTGCACTATGCTCCACAGTGGACAGGGACGACGTGATACTTGACAAGAGATCCAAGTCCACCTCTTTTAAACTAGCGGATGAAATAGTCAAGTTCCAAGTCCACCCAACGCACCCTAAAAAAGCAGCCTCCATCGAGGCACAGTTAAACCCCGCCATGGACGCCGCACTACGAGAGTTCCTGCGCGAGAATTTATGGGAGAGGAATAGCCTTAATATTCTACGTGAGTTCCTGGAGGCCGTGGACCCCTCAGACATGCCAGGAATCCCACGCAGGCTGGCCGAGCACAGCCTTAATATTCTAAGGGGATTCAAGCCAGTCAAGCAGACTCTTTGGCGTTTCTCTGAACCTAAGAGACAAGCTATGGGAGAGGAACTAGCCAAGTTATTGGAGGCCGGATTCATTAGAGAAATAAAACACCCGGACTGGCTAGCAAACCTGGTGATGGTACCAAAGAAGGACAAATCCTGGCACCTATGTGTCAATTTCAAGGACCTCAACGAGGCTTGCCCAAAGGATCCCTTCCCGATCCCCCGCATCGATCAAATTATTGATGCTACAGCAGGACACGATTCATTGTGTTTCCTCGATGCATACTCCGGCTACCACCAAATCAAGATGGCGGAGTCCGACCAAGCCGCAACGGCATTTATCACACCATACGGCCCCTTCTGTTTCAACACAATTCCTTTTGGGCTCAAAAACGCCGGCGCAACATATCAGCGCATTATTCAGACATGTCTGGAGAAACAAATCGGCAAAACAATAGAGGCATACGTAGATGATGTGGTCGTCAAAACCAAACACGTCGAGTCTCTAATAGACGACTTGAGGCTCACATTTGACAACCTCCTAACATACGACATCAAGTTCAATCCGGAAAAATACGTTTTCGGTGTACCAGCCGGAAAGCTTTTGGGTTTCATTGTATCCAGTAGAGGAATTGAAGCAAATCCGGCCAAAATCTGAGCTGTGTCACAGTTGGCTATCCCAACGTACCTAAAAAAATCCAGAAATTAACCAGATGTGTGGCGGCTCTAAGCCGCTTTATCTCCCGCTTAGGAGAAAAGGCATTACCCCTTTATCGCCTCCTTCGGTGCACCGAACACTTCGAGTGGACGGACACTGCCACAGCCGGATTGGAAGAAATAAAAGCCATACTGGCAACCAACCCAATCCTGGCCGCGCCAAACATCGGCGAACCAATGCTGTTGTACATTGCGGCAACTCATCAGGTTGTAAGCGCAGTGCTCGTCGTCGAACGAGAAACGGACGGACATAAATCCCCCCTTCAAAAGCCGGTATATTATGTATCCACTGTCCTCACTCCATGCAAATCACGGTACCCACATTATCAAAAGATAGCCTATGCGGTATTCATGGCATCCCGGAAGCTGCGACACTACTTTCAAGAGTGTTCGATTATAGTAGCCTCGGAAGTGCCACTTAATGATATTATAAACAACCGCGACGCCATGGGCCGGATTGCCAAATGGGCCATTGAGCTCCTCCCGTTCAACATAACATACAAACCCCGGCGAGCCATTAAATTGCAAGTATTGGCCGAACTCCCTAAAGAGTATGGTGCATACTCCAATTGGATCATGCACTTCGACGGCTCCAAAATGTTGGCTGGTCTGGGGGCTGGCATCGTCCTGACGTCCTCAACCGGAGATACAGTTCTATACGTACTGCAGATACTGTATACAGACTCCAACAATGCAGCCGAATACGAAGCCCTATTACATGGTCTTCGGATGGCAGTTTCCATGGGCATTCAACGCCTGGAGGTGCGTGGGGATTCGAACCTCGCAATATCCCAAATAAATGGAGAATTCGATACCAAGGATCCGAAGATGGCGGCCTATCGAAACGTCATCCTAAAGATGTTAGCTCAGTTCGAGGGGCTTAAATTTCACCATGTGGCTCGGGAAAACAATCAGGCGGCGGATATCCTCGCCCGCATCGGTGCAAAACGCGATGAGGTCCCCAGAAACATCTTTTTGGAGAGGTTGTTTAAGCCATCCGTGGTATGGGAAGGGGACACCGGTAACAATAGCCCGGACCCGGCCAAAATGCCCGATACCGAACACTCTGACATAATCAGAGGCTCTGCCACCAAAATAACACCTTCAGCCCACGTAATAATGGCCATCATCGCCCCGTGGACAGAACCATTCCTGGCCTACCTAACTAGGCAGGAACTTCCCGAGGACCAAAATGAGGCACGCTGCATAGTGCGGTGATCTAAAGCCTACAGGGTCCACGAGGGAGAGCTGTATAAAAAAAGCACTACCGGAGTCCTTCAAAGGTGCATCTCTGACGAGGAAGGGCGGAAGCTTTTGGCAGAAATTCATGCCGGACTCGGCGGCCACCACGCCGCAGCCCGGGCCCTTGTAAGCAAGGCCTTCCGTACAGGTTTTTATTGGCCGATGGCCCGGGCAGACGCACAGGACTTGGTCCAACGCTGTGTCGGTTGCCAGCTTTTTGCAAACCAAAGCCACATGCCACCCACCGCCCTCCAAACAATCCCCATTACCTGGCCCTTCGCGGTCTGGGGGCTTGACATGGTTGGACCCCTTAAAGGGGGAACCCATAAGAAAAAATACTTACTGGTCATGGTAGATAAATTCACCAAACGGATAGAAGCCAGACCTGTTAAAACGGCCGAATCCGGACCGGTGATAGACTTCATATCCGGGGTTGTACACCGTTATGGCGTCCCCCACAGCATCATCACTAACAACGGCACGAACTTCACGGCCGATGAGGTAAAACTCTGGTGCAGCAACATGGGCATCAAGCTCGATTATGCTTCTGTCTATCACCCACAAACCAATGGCCAAGTCGAGCGAGCAAATGGTCTTATCATGAGCGGCATCAAACCCAGATTAGTGCGGTCCTTAAAGGAGTCTAACATGCACTGGGTAGAGGAGCTCGACTCCGTACTCTGGGGGCTGTGGACCGTGCTGAATCGTACTACCGGATACACACCCTTCTTTATGGTGTACGGTGCAGAGGCGGTTCTGCCCTGCGACATAATTCATGACTCACCTCGAGTGCGCATGTACGAAGAAAGAGAAGTCGAGCTCGATCGGCAGGACAGTCTGGACACCCTGGAGGAGGAGCGCGACGTGGCAAAAGCCCGTTCCGCATTCTATCAGCAACAGGCTCATAGATACCAAAGCAGAGAAGTACGGGGCAAAACTTATAACGTTGGCGAGTTAGTTCTACGCCTGCCGGAGAAGAAAAAGACCAAGCTCGAGCCCAAAAGGGAAGGTCCCTTCATTATTGACCAAGTTCTGACCAGTGGAGCATACTGCCTGCGGGATGCATCGAATAATCGACTTTAGCCGAACCCATGGAACGCAGCCAGGCTCCGAAGATTCTACGCCTGGTGCCGGACTCTATGTTCGTCTCCTTCCTCTGTCCATTTTTTGCATATACATTATCTGTATTTTCTCTCTTTCTTTCTTTTATTCTTTCTCAAGGCCTTCAAGGGCCAACTTGTGCCTTGCTTGCACACTATAGACACACTTACCGCGCTCATTATACCTGGGGGCTTCTTACACAGAAGCTTATTATTTATCTGGGCTTCATGCCCCGCACATGTGTTATTCTTCCGCATGTACCTTTTCTTCGCCATTATATGCATCGATATGACTTAAGTTTTGGCCAAGCTGGGTTGCCTGGCTCTTGTATTTATGCCCTACGTTCATGTTAATTCGGCTAGGGCATAAGGGGAGCACCTCTGCGATTGTTACTGCCGTGTCAGCCGGATGTGTACCTCAGACTGGGTGAAGCCGAAAGCTAGCGTTCTTAAGGGAATATTCGGTCGGTGAACAAAAGATGATTTTTATTTATTTTCCATATGTGCCCCCAGATGTTTTTGCCTGCGTCTCCTCTCGCAGTCCGGACATGCACTTTAGGGCATGCGTACCCAGAGAAAGGAACCCTTAATAGAACTATTCTCCCTGGAAGATGTTTCTTACTACCCATGTAATATAACATAACTAGTTGGGTACTTGTCTGTTCAAGCACTAATGACCCGTACGCCTGGTTTCCACGCATACCCCGGTTCTTATATAACTGAGCGGGTATTTGGATACACTCCGGACTATCGGGTCCCGAGGTTGAAATGAAAAGGTCCGCCATGACAAATGATTTACAATCCGGCTAGAAGGCATTATACATGTCACTTTAATTACATAGTTATGTAGACTGACTAAATTCCTCCTCTATACCATCAACAGGCTGTCTAGCTTACAATCTTGTTGGGAATACTTTGCGGCTAATTCTACTTGCCCATACACTAAGCTAACGGGGATCTCTGTCCCATCGGGCCCCACAGGTCCGACCTCGGCCATGTGGTTTGGGTCAGCCTTGGCATACCGTGTCTTCACCATGGCCTAGGCTTCCCTGGCACCTTGACGGCATGCTGATATCTTCCATAATCGGAAGCGCCGCCGTGCTCCCTTGAGCTTCTCCGCAAGCTATCCAGTGCCTGCTGGCGGGGAGATGGATGGCCACAAGGCCTGGGCAATACCTTGCATCACCTGCCGAACTTGTTCGTGCAGTTGTGAGAGCTCGGGTAGAAGATCACCCGCAGACCCGGACATCTCCTCCGCGGGACGACCCGTCAGCATACCTGCAGACATAACTCTGTTAGCCGGCTTCTCCGCCGCACCCTTTTAAGGGTTCATTCAAGCACTTACTGAAAATGTCGCGTCGAAGCCGCTTATTCTCCTTCTCGGAGTCCGCAAGCTGGGCTCGAACATCCTTCAGTTCCACGCTCAGCTTGGTATTGGCGTCTTGGAGATTGTTTTTCTCCTGCCTGACATTATTCAGCACGTGTTCGCCAGCCTTTAGCTGTCGTTCGACATGCTGGTCCTCCGGATTCTCTCCGGAGTCATCTGCAATATCTATTGTTAGATCTGCAGCCATGCCGCACGCTATATGGTACCTATCATTCTTTGAAACAAATGTTACTAGCTGGGGACTTTTCAGGTTCCTTCAGTGCAGCAACGACGGCCCGAAGTTGGGTCTTGCATTCCTCCAGCTCCTGTGACAATCGAGTATTCTTCTCTGTAAGAACCTGCACAATAAATGATCCTTAAATCAGTTGTGCCAACTGTTTCAAGTCTCAGGGGCTACTGATATATATACTCATCAATTTTTTTTACCCTTACATCCTTTACATCCTGGTCCGTGGCTCTGGCTAGACTATTTTAAGCAGCACGGATATACGCATCTCCTGAGTTGAAGGCATCAAACGCCTCTCGGGAGAAACAAGTGTCACAGAGTATGGCTCGGCGATGCCTGTGATTCATGGCGCTCTCCACTTCGGAATTCGTAGTGTATATCTTATTTGCATCCTCTGTGAAGGAGCATCCAGTGTGTGCCTCGTGTTAGCTTCCGCCTCTGTGTCCGGCCCTGGAGCCAGACTAGTAGAGGCATGATCGGTGACCTCTCCGGATATTGTCCGACGAGCGTTTTTCCTTCTAGGAAACACGGGTGTTGTTATGTTTTTAAAAGACGACAACCACAGAGTGAGGTGTTGCATCATACCTCTGCGCCGGCGTCTCCGTCCGGACCGCCTTCCTTTTTAGCATGTCCGGCTTTGAAACCCCTTGTTGGTGAGTCGCCGCGGGCTCGGCATGGCATCCCGAGGGCCTTCCCTATAAAACACCGTTCGTATATGGTAGGTGAAGTGCATACAAGGAAATCCTTTTCAAAGGTTGGGACTCCGGTCTCATTTACATGCGAGGCTGGGAGTAGCCCAGGGTAGTCGGCTATAATGGCCACCATGGCGTCATCACAGCTTAGCTGATAAAAAATCCTATCAATCAGCTCCACGAATATGTCTGTATCCTCTTTGAGGCCGGGGTCGAGGACCCGTTCAGGATCCTCCAGTTGTGGAGGTGGGCTATTGATCTCCCCTACCGCCTTATGCAGTTCCTGCGATGAAACGGCAAAGTAAATATTTATCACGAAAACAAGGGTTGGATGGAAGTGAAAAGAGCGGAAGCTCACCCAGCTTCGAGGGTTGTTCATGGAGAATCCATCCCGTGGCTTGATACGGAGGAACTCCTCTTCTTCCCCCTTATACATGTCGCATAGAATTTTTGCTAGAGCAGCAACTGAGTCCGGTCCCTTGCGCCCGCAGCGAGTGGCATCATCTTCCCCGTTGAAGTCCCACATGGGGTGGCCTCAATATTGAAATAGTTGTACCCCCCGCATAATTCATATTGCCATAACCTCGGTTATGGTCAGTCCTGATTTGGCCAACAACTTTATCCGGCCCATCAAATAAAATACGTCTCTATCATCTTCCTCCTGTGGGCTCCGTGGGCGCCATCTTAGGTGTTTCTTCAGAGGGGCGTTGTCAAACTCAGGAAGACCAATCCAGATAGGATCCTGGAGAGGAACATCCTCCATATAAAACCACTCCGAAGGCCAGTCCTCGAACGTCTTTTTTGGGGTACCGGATAGGTATCCGGTCCCGGTGATGCGCCATACTTCGGCTCCGCCCACTTGATATATTGATCCCCTCTGTGTACGGGGCACAAGGCAAAACAACTTCTTCCACAGCGCGAAATGAGCTTTGCAACCCAGAAACAACTCGCAAAGGGCTAGGTAACCAGCGATGTGCAGTATGGAGGCAGGGGTGAGGTCGTGCAACTGGAGGCCGTAGAACTCCAGGAGCCCTCGGAGAAATGGATGGATTGGAAATTCGAGACCCCTTAACAAATAAGGGACAAGGCATACCCGCTCTCCCTTAGAGGGGTTGGGAAAGCTCTCCGCCTACTCCCCGCCATTATAGGTGGCGAGCCTAGCTCGAACCGGGACCATATACGTTGGAGGGAGGAATCCTTGGGTCTGTAGCTTCACTAATTGGCTGTGCGGGACGGAACATTTCTCCCAATCCCCGGGCTTGGGGCTGCGGGAGCGAGAGGTGGAGCTGCGTTGGCCGGCCATGTTGGGATGGATTTTTTTGGGCGCGCTCCGATGAATGCTCGCTGAGGGAGGATGGTGTGGTTTGGATCTGAGGCTCGTCTCTTTAATAGACAGTTCATTCACATAGATGGGGTGGTAAATGTAAAAACACCCTGGCTCCTCACATTTTCTTGACACGTGGAAGGTGGCCATTATTGGACGCAGAAGCCAAGAAGCGCAACGTTTACGAGAAGCCGGACACTATTTAGCAGGTACTCAGAGTTTGAAGAAGAACCCGCCTTGCAATGCCGAAGACAATCTGCACGCCGGACTCATCGTCATTGAAGCCTGGTTCGGGGGCTACTGAGGGAGTCTTGGATTAGGGGGTATCCAGACAGCCGGACTATATCCTTTAGCCGGACTGTTGGACTATGAAGATACAAGATTGAAGACTTCGTCCCGTGTCCGGATGGGACTCTCCTTGGCGTGGAAGGCAAGCTTGGCAGTACGGATATGTGGATCTCCTTCCTTGTAACCGACTCCGTGTAACCCTAGCCCCCCCCCCGGTGTCTATATAAACCGGATGGTTTAGTCCGTAGGAAAAACAACAATCATACCATAGGCTAGCTTCTAGGGTTTAGCCTCTTCGATCTCGTGGGAGATCAACTCTTGTACTACTCATATTATCAAGAACAATCAAGCAGGACGTAGGGTATTACCTACATCAAGAGGGCCCGAACCTGGGTAAACATCGTGTCCCCTGCCTCCTGTTACCATCCGCCTTAGACGCATAGTTCAGGACCCCCTACCCGAGATCCGCCGGTTTTGACACCAACACACGCCATCGCCACACGCAATCTCCATCGGCGTGAACAAGAAGAAGCACTTTGCGAAGAAGTTCAAGAGAGGACTTACCAATCACGTGCGCATCGTCAAGTTCCTCAAGTTCATCCTTGCGCTCGACAAGCTCCTCAAGAACCCCAAGTTCACCAAGAGCATGAAGACAATGGACATCCTCCACGACAAGAGCATCATGAGGTCGACAACCCTCCTCGCAAAGAGCAACACGAGTTTGACAATCCTCAACAACTTGGGCGTCATCATCCTCGACATCAACACAATGAAGATCAATGCTACGACAAGCTAAAGTTCACCATGCCCAAGTTCAATGGAAGCAATGATGCCGAAGAGTACCTTTCATGGGCATTGAAGGTCGACAAAATCTTCTGTTTGCACAACTATGAAGAATAGAATAAGATCGTGATGGCATCCCTTGAGTTCCAAGACTATGTCCTCATTTGGTGGGAGCAAGTCATTGAGCGCCGTGAGGCAAGAGGTGAACCACCCATCACTATTTGGGCGCAAATGAAGGATGTCATGAGAACACGCTTCGTGCCTACCTACTACAACCGCGACCTCTTCAAGAAACTCCAACTACTCAAGCAAGGAACTAAGAGCATTGAAGAGTACTACAAGGAAATGGAGATTGCAATGATACGAGCCAATGTCATGGAAGATGATGAGCAAAATATGGCATGTTTCTTGAATGGACTCAATCATCCCATCAAGAAGATCGCCGACCTCCAACCATACTCGAACCTCATCGAGCTAGTGCATCAAGCTACCAAAGCCGAACGTCAAGTGCAAGAAGACTTCAAGTATGCCAAGTTCTCATCCAAGTCATACGGCTTCTCCAACACCCAAGCTTCAACGACTCCAACACCGTCTACCTCAACCAAGCCTTGTACAAGGAACATCGACAAGTCGAGTTACAAGAAAACTTCGACAACTCCAAGTCATCCTCCTACTACAAGCAACTTCAAGCCGAGAGCTTCATCAACATCTACCCCAACTGATGAGACTTTCAAGACAAGTTCCTTCAAATGCGGAGGCCGAGGCCACAAGTCCTTTGAGTGTACCAACAAGCAAACCATGATCCTCAACGACGATGGTACATACGACTCCATGAGCTAGTGCATTAAACGATGGTACATACGTCTCCATGCACCGGCAAGTGAACGATGAAGAGGAACAAGTCTTTTGCGATGAAGATTCAAGTCCAGCTCTAGTTATCTCCAAGGTCTTGACTCTTCAACATCACCAAGAAGAGGTCCAAAGATGCCACATATTCCATACCAAGGCCGGCATCAATGGAAGGTCCGTCAAGATCATCATCGATGGAGGGAGTTGTCATAACCTCCCAAGTGAAGAACTTTGCTCCAAGCTCCAATTGCCCAAGACAAAGCACCCACATCCCTACAAAGTTCAATGGCTTAGCGACTCCGGCACTATCCAAGTCGAGCATCGAGTACAAGTCTCCTTCAAAATTGGCGCCTACGAAGACACTTTAGAGTGTGATGTAGTTCCAATGACTGTTTGCCACCTTCTTCTTGGACGCCCATGGCAATTTGATAAAGGTGTCATCCACAACTGCCGAACGAACCACTACATCTTCAAGATGAAAGGAAAGGAGCACGTACTTCACCCTATGTCTCCAAGCCAAGTGATTGCCGACAAGCAAGCCACCCGTCATGGAGAGAATAGTGATAGAGCGGACCACCAAAAAGAGAGTGAGCGCTACATGCCCAAATTGAGTGCCTCCACGATGAGCGAAAAAAAGAACTTAGTTCTATTTGCCACCAAAAGTGAGAAAAGAGGAGTGTGTGAGAACCCATCTAGTGTCCTACACTATGTCCTTTTGTGCAAGGGTGACGCACCAAAAGCTAACACCTCTCACGCTCTACCTTTAGTGTTGTCTTCTCTTTTGCAGGAATTCCAAGATGTTTTCCCCGACGAGCTACCTCCGGGACTACCTCCACTATGAGGCATCGAGCACCACATCGACCTCATCCCAGGAGCACCTCTTCCGAACAAAGCTCCCTACCAAGTCAACCCTGACGAAACCAAAGGAATGCAAAGTCAAGTAGAGCATCTCATAGACCATGGACATGTGCGCGAAAGTTTGAGTCCTTGTGCCGTTTCGGTCATTCTTGTGCCAAAACGAGACGGTAGCTTTCACATCTACTCCGATTATAGACCTATCAATGCTATCACTATTCGCTATAGGTATCCCATTCCACGCCTTGATGATATGCTTGATAAACTTAGTGGTGCCACTATCTTTTCAAAAAATTGATCTTATAAGTGGTTACTATCAAATCCGCTTACAATAGGGTGATGAATGGAAAACCACTTTCAAAACAAAGTTTGGCTTGTATGAGTGGCTAGTCATGCCTATGGGTTTATCGGAAGCACCGGGTACTTTTATGCGTCTTACGAGTTATGTCTTTCGCCCTTACATTGGTGAGTTGGTTGTGGTCTACTTCGATGATATCCTTGTTTAAAGCAAATCTCTTAAAGATCATATCACCCATGTCCAAACCATTTTGCAAACTCTTCGAAAAGAGCGTCTCTATGATAACATGGAAAGTGCCTTTTTGGCGTTGATAGGCTCATTTTCTTGGGTTTTGCTGTTTCCTCTAAGGGTGTTCATGTTGATGACTCCAAGATCAATGCTATTAAAACTTGGCCACAACCAACCAACTTGCATCAAGTGCGTAGCTTCCTTGGTCTAGCCGGTTTCTATCGTAGATTTGTGAAGGACTTTAGCACCATTGCTTCACCTTTGCATGCTTTGAGCAAGAAAAATGCGTCTTTTGCTTGGGGACCATCCCAAGACACCGCTTTCAATGAGCTTAAGAATTTTCTTACTCATGCTCCCGTGCTTGCATTACCCAACTTTGACAAACCCTTTGAGATTCATTGTGATGCTAGTGGTAATGGCATAGGAGGTGTGTTAACGCAAGAGAAGCGCCCCATAGCTTGCTTTAGTGAGACACTTTCCGGAGCGCAACTCAATTACCCCATCTGTGACAAAGAGTTATATGCTTTAGTGCGAGTTTTGCATGAATGGGAACACTACCTTCGCCCTCATGAATTTATCATTCATACCGATCATGAAACGCTTAAATACCTTAAGGGTCAAATCAAGTTGAACATGCATCATGCTAAGTGGAGTGAATTCATTGAGTCTTTTCCTTATGTCATCAAGTACATCAAAGGTAAGGAAAATGTTGTGGCGGACGCTCTTTCCCGCATATGCATGCTTGTTACTCAACTTGAATTGCATGCCATTGGCTTTGAGCACATAAAAGACTTGTATGCACATGATCCAACTTTTTCTACTCCTTATGCCAAGTGTGTGACGCATACATCTTGGGAATGCTATTACATCAAAGATGGATATCTTATGAGAGCTAACGAACTTTGCATCCCCGAGTCTTCTCTCCGTTTGTTGCTTTTGCAGGAATCTCATGGAGGAGGACTAATGGGACATTTTGGACGCGACAAGACTTTTGCTACGCTCTCCAAGAACTATTATTGGCCTAAGATGTTTCGCGACGTCAACCGCTTCACCAACCGATGCTCTACATGTCGCAAAGCTAAGTATAAAGCTCAATCCCATGGCCTTTAGATGCCTCTCTCAATTCCGTATCAACCATGGGAAGATATTAGCATGTATTTTGTACTTGGTTTGCCTAGAACTAGAAATGGAAAGGGTTCGGTATTTGTTGTTGTGGACTGTTTCTCTAAGATGACACATTTCATTCCTTGCAACAAGATAGACGATGCTTCACATGTTGCGAATCACTTTTGTAGGGACATATTGCGTCTACATGGAGTGCCAAAGACGATTGTCTCGAACCGTGATGTCAAGTTCCTAAGCTACTTCTGGAAGACCCTATGTGCCAAGCTCGGAATCAAGCTACTCTTCTCCACGGCTTACCATCCTCAAACCGATGACCAAATGGAGGTGACCAACCGCACTCTCTCCACTCTACTTTGAGTGCTAATCAAGAAGAACATCAAGGAGTGGGAGGAGTGTCTACATATCACCAAGTTCACCTACAACCGCGCACGACACTCAACTACCGGCAAGTCCCCCTTCGAGGTCGTCTACAGATTCAACCCATTGTCCCCTTTGGACATTCTCCCGCTACCACTACAAGAGCGCATCAATATGGACGCAACTGCACATGTGAACCATCTCAAGAAGGTGCATGAATATACAAGCAAACCATCGAGCGCGAAGTACAACGACTTGCGACCAAGCGCAAGATCATCAAGCATCCCATGGTATTCAACATTGGAGATCTTGTGTGGCTACACCTTCGCAAGGACCGCTTCCCCCACGAACGCAAGTCCAAACTCGGACCACGAGCGGACGGACCCTTCATGGTGCTTGAACGCTACAACAACAACGCCTACAAGATCGACCTCCAGCGCCACAAGTACTCCGTGAGCGACATCTTCAACGTCAAGGATCTCTCGCCCTACCATGGTGATGAGGATTTCGATCCGAGGTCGGATCTTCCCCAAGGGAGGGGAGATGATGCGGAGTATCCTACGGTCATCCCCATGGACCTACCATCACCTCATAAAGTGCAAAGAGGACCTATGACTCAAGCTAGAGCTATAGCTCTC
>NC_057800.1:369786651-369793772 GCF_018294505.1 Triticum aestivum | reverse complement strand
TGGACATGAAGACGGACAAGCCACCAAGTGCACGGATGAAGAGAACCAATGGAAGGAGTCAAGATCAACTCCCAGGCCCTGGACATCCGGCCATGGCCCCAGACATCCGGCCCCTGGAAGTGTCTACAGCAGCAAGAAGCCAGCGGCCAAGTCTACAGGCCCCGGACATCCGGCCCTGGCCCGGAAATCCGGCCTCCCGCCCGGATATCCGGACACCACCTATCCAGAAGGCAGAAAGACAACCCCCGCCAGCCCATACATCCGGCCCCTCCAGCCCGGACATTCGGCCTTCCGTGAACGCCCGGACATCCAGCCCGACGCCCAGACATCCGGCCTCGTCTGTCTGCGCACAGTAAAGGGATGAGGCCCATGTACCCTTTCACCCCCCTAGACTATATATACTCTCCTCCTACCTATGTTTTACAGTTAGCAAACGATTAGCTCATATTTGTGTGAGAGCTTTGCTTATCCACTTGGTTACCTTCTCCTCGGAGATCGCGCCTCCTCAGAGAAGATCCCCCAGGAGGATTCAAGACCTTGTCACGGGAAGAACCTCAAGACCTCCTCACGGAGAAGATCGTCCTACTTGTATCGTCCTTAGTTGACTGTGGACCGTGCGATCTCCATGTGTACTCGGATCTAGCATATGTGTGACTATTTCTTGTTGGTTTTAGTGATTCTCTCGTGTTTCACCTCATTATTTCCCTCATTTTCCCCCTCGTGTTCCTTGTGTTACTCGCGGGGAAAGATCGGGCCCTAGGGTTCCTACCCTACATCAGGTTTGCTATTTATCATACTAACCTATCTCACAAAGTTCCGTTAAGTTTTGTGTGATTGAAGTTTTCAAGTTTTGGGTGAGATATCGATATGAGGAGAATAAGGAGGGACAAGATCCTAAGCTTGGGGATGCCCAAGGCACCCCCAAGGAAATATTCAAGGAATATCCAAGCAACTAAGGTTGGGGATGCCCCCGAAGGCATCCCCTCTTTCGTCTCCAACATTATCGGTAACCTCACTTGGAGCTGTGTTTTCATTCGTCACATGATATGTGTTTTGCTTGGAGCGTCAATTTATTTTGTTAGGATTTGCTTGATGTTATTTAGAATAATGTTTTTCATCTTTTATTTCAATAAAAGTGGAAATGATAGCCTTTGCCATGCTTATTTTGCAAGTATACATGTTGCTGTTTGAAAACAGAAAGTTTACCACTGTTGCAAAAATTCCTTAGAAAAGTCAGAATGTGATAAAATGTTGAAACTTTTTGCAAAATAAGATCTAATAAATTTTATACAGTGTGGTAAATTTTCATAATGTTTGGAGTTGAATAAGTATTGATACTCTTGCATTCTTTGCAGACTATACTGTTTTGGTAGATTGCTGTTAAGGTTGCATTGTTTGCATATGTTTGCTTGTTTAATGATTCTATTAGAGGATAGGAGTATTAAATATGCAGAGGCATTTAGTATGCAATGTTTAATAATAATTTTAGTGGTTTGCTACAGTGGAGAATGATAAGGTTTTTGCATTGGTTTATACTAACTTATCTCACGAGTTCTTGTTGAGTTTTATGTGGATGAAGCTTTTGAGATTTAGGGAAACCATGATATAAAAGGAATTAAGGAGACACAAAAGCTCAAGCTTGGGGATCCCCAAGGCAACCCAAAATAATATTTCAAGAAGTCTCAAGCATCTAAGCTTGGGGATGCCCCGGTAGGCATCCCACCTTTCTTCTTCAACAATCATCGGTTAGTATTGGTTGAGCCTAAGTTTTTGCTTCTTCACATGATGTGTGCTATCCTTGGAATGTCATTTTATTTTATGTTGCTTGCTGTTTTAATAAAGTACTTAGATCTTAAAGTTTTTAAATAAAATAGAGTCCTCAAATAATTTCCAGGGAGGCTAAGTAAGCGGCATTCACATCCCGTCAACGAAGCTCTTTTCTATGTCATTTACTCTTCGCTTCACTTATATCCTATGAGTAAATTGTTGAATAAATTGAATGTCATGAAGTTGAAATCATATCATGCCTAGTGTTAGATTCACATTGGGTTTAAAAAGTGAAATATTTTGAGTCTTGACAATCACAATGTTGGTCATACAAGCAATTCATGAATAATTAGTATAAGGAAGAGAACTTTCACATATAAATACACTATCATCAAAATATTTTGTGATTGTGAGCCCCCATCAAAATATTATATGCCAAAATTGTTGACGTTGGACAAGGAAGACAACGTAATGATTTATGTTTGTTCATATTCACATAGAAGTTATATTGTCATAGATTCTTCAACATGTGGTGCTTTCCCCCCATCTTTGCTAGCCAAAAATTCCGCACCAAGTAGAGATACTACTTATGCATCCAAAAAACCCTTAAACCCAAATCTTATTTTCAAGAGTCCACCATACCAACCTAAGGATTGAGCAAGGTCCTTCGAGTAAGTTGTCATCGGTGCAATAAGGCAATAAAAATTGCTTCTAAAAGTGTAAGATCATTTAGTGTAAGAGAAAATTGAGCGTTGTACAAACTTGTGATGGTAAAGCAATAAAAGCGACGGACTGCATAATAAAGGTTGCTATCATAAGGGGCAATATAATGTGGCATTATTTTGCACTAAGGGGTTGAGCATACAAACAAATAAGTGCATGGCAACCTCTTCTCCCCTCTACGAAGGGCCTATCTTTTACTTTTCAGTATTTACTTTTATGCAAAGAGTCAAAGTATTCCTCTCTATTCCTTTTTATTTTTCTCTTTTGGCAAGCATCATGTGGTGAGGAAAGATATAGGCACATATGTCCAGTTGAATATGGGTGGCATGAGTTATTATTGTTGACATCACCCTTGAGGTGAATACGTTGGGATGCAAAACAATAAGCCCCTATCTTTCTATGTGTCCAGTTGAAACGTTTTGCTCATGTGTACAAGGTGGGTGTTAGAAATCATAGAAGACTATATGATGGTTGATTACGTGGAGCTCTTACTTAAACTTTGTTGAATAAGTTGAATTGAAATTGCTTGGTGACTAAGAACATAGGTTGCTGGGTTTCAAGAGAATTCATTGTTTGAACCTTAACATGTGAATTGGTTCCCACTATAACAGGAGAAGTTTCATAAGAAAGAATTGTTGTTTTGATGCTACGAAAAGTGAATGAAATTATCATTGATCAAACTTACGCACTTTGCTAGCATTCAAACTTCATAAATTATTTCTTTTGTCATTTACCTACTCGAGGACGAGTAGGAATTAAGCTTGGGGATGCTGATACGTCTACAACGTATCTATAATTTATGAAGTATTCATGCCAATATATTATCATTCTTGGATGTTTTACAATCATTTTATAGCAACTTTACATCATTTTTTGGGACTAACCTATTGACCCAGTGCCCAGTGCTAGTTGCTGTTTTTTGCTTCTTTTTTACATCACAAAAATGAATATCAAACAGAGTCCGAACACCGCAAAACTTTACGAAGATTTTTTTGGACCAGAAGGAACCCAATGGGCCAGAGCTGCACCCGGGGGTGCCCCGAGGGGAGCACAACCCACCAGGGCGCGCTAGGGCCCCCTGGCGCGCCCAGGTGGGTTGTGCCCACCTCGCTGGCCTCCCGCACCCCCGCTTTGCACTATAAATTCCCAAATATTCTGAAACCCTTCAGGATTAACTTAGATCAGAAGTTCCGCCTCTGCAGGGCTCCGTAGGCACCGAAAACCAATCTAGACCCATTCTGGCACCCTGCTGGAGGGGGGAATCATCTCCGGTGGCCATCTTCATCATCACAACGGCCACCACGATGAGGAGGGAGTAGTCCACCATCGTGGCTGAGGGTTTGTACCAGTAGCTATGTGTTTAATTTCTCTCTCTCATGTTCTTGGGATGTCACGATCTTGATGTATCGCAGGCTTTGTTAATATAGTCAGATCATATGGTGTTTCCCCCTCTCTATCTTGTTGAGATGAATTGAGTTTTTCCCTTTGAGATCTCATTGTCATTGGATTGAATACTTTTATGGATTTGAGAACACTTGATATATGTCTTGCAATTGAATACTCGTGGTGACAATGGGGTATCGTATTGATTCACTTGATATATGTTTTGGCACTCAACTTGCAGATTCCCGCGGTGATATTGGGGTAATCTATGCATAGGGGTTGATGCACGTTCTTGTCCTTGTTTCTCCGGTAGAAATCTTGGGGCACTTTTGTAGTTCTTTGTGTGGATTGAGTATTATGAATATGAATATGCTTTGGTGTTATTCTAGTACGAACTCTAGGATAGATCGAACAGAAAGAATAGCTTTGTGTTATTTTAGTACAAACTCTTGAATAGATCGATCAGAAAGAATAGCTTTGAGGTGGCTTCGTACCCTACAAACAATTCCTATCTTTTGTTCTCCGCTAATAGGAACTCGGGAGTGATTATTTGTTACACTTTGAGGGATAATCATATGATCCAACTATGTTAGCATTGTTGAGAGATTGCACTAGCGAAAGTACGGACCCTAGGCCTTGTTTTTAAGCATTGAAATACCTTTTTTGTGCCTGTTTACTGTTTGCTACCTTGCTTTTCTATTAATTCAGATTATAAAAAAAATATTTCTACCATCCATATTACACTTTTATCACCATCTCTTCACCGAACTAGTGCACCTATACAATTTGCCATTGTATTGGGTGTGTTGGGGACACAAGAGATTTCTTGTATTTGGTTGCAGGGTCGTTTGAGAGAGACCATCTTCATCCTACACCTCTCACGGATTGATAAACCTTAGGTCATCCACTTGAGGGAAAATTGCTACTGTCCTGCAAAACTCTATGCTTCGAGGCCCAACACGTGTCTACAAGAATAAAGTTGCGTAGTAGACATCAGAGATATACACATACGGGCATGTTCAAACTGTATAATCATCCACTTTATTATTATGCATACACATTTTTGCTTTTGTCATCATATTTAGGATAAAACACATTTGGAATTTCATTTGAATTGGACCGTATGATGGTATTTGCTTGTACTAGATCAATGATCTATATTTGAATTGAATGGACAATCTAAGTTTCGAGTTGGAGACATTGATTTTCAAAACTTGCACTTTTTTGCGTGCAAACCAAATAAATTCTCGGCCATGATGTCATAGTCGCCCGTATAAGAGCAGTACACTTATAATTTCACGTGCCAAAAGCTTTCAAACTTGCCACTCACATTGAAATATCTCATGCCCAAAAGTTTAGCCCTGCGATATTCCTGTTTTATCCCTGCCACATTAACGGAAAAGGGCTGCTTTGGTAACTCCATTGTTTCCCCTATTTGCCCCCAACATTCTTTCCTAGAGCCCCTCCCCTTCCCCTCCCCGACCCCCAACCACGGCAAGCCACAAAATCTAGTCCTCCCCTGCAATGGTGGACCTCACACGCTGCCGGATCTACCTTCCGCACCTTGGAACCCCAAACTCCCAACTCACCAGTTCACCGGAGCCGCTTCAGCGACTGGCTTGTCCACCATTGCAGATCACCTTGAACACCATCATGGTCCACCGCACCCGATCTGCTTAACCGGCGCCCTCGTCCACCACAGTGTAGGCCCTCCACTGACTCCCTAATCCGCCTCATCACTGGCCCTTCATACAATCCCTCATCTGCCGCAACAGATCCGCCTCACCGAAAGCACTGTACACCGCGCCCACTGATGCCTTCGTCCACTGCACCGGACCTGCTCCACGGACGCCATATTCAACTCCACTAGCCCTGCTTTACTAATGCGGTAGCCTCATCAGGTTATTTCGATTTGTATTCCTTTGGTTTTTCTCTTCTTTATCGTGGAACTGTTCACTTACCACAGATGAGCTTTCTTGTATGTCGACAGGCGCCGCAACCGAAGCACCAGAGCCGCTTCAACAACAACGACAGCCGGTCCAAACTCAACCACAACACGAGCACCATCGACGATCCTTAGTTATCAAGTATGACAATGATACCCATATGCCGTCGAGAATCATGTACTATTATCCAACGGCCGGTGCATACGTTCACTTTATTAGCATAAGCACCGCACCTTTGAATTTCTTCAGGGCATCATTCAATTTTTCATAAGACACGTTATTCTGCTTGCACCTGTAGGGCCATACTTCTGGTAGTGAACATGTTACATGTGCTAAATTACAAACCAGTGCACATATAGTTACAATGCTTTAGTTTTGTCCTAAGTATTACTGTACTTCCTAGATATCACTGCCTACTATTTTACATCTTGCATGCTATATTTATGATAGTGGTGTTGTTCTAATGCCACCTGTTGGTTCCATCAGACTGCTTCATGTTCTCTATGCTTAGTTACACATTAGCAAACTAGCATGTGGTTTCGCTGCTTTTTGTTTGTTTTACCCTACATTTTCTGATGGTAGCTATTACATCACTGCTCTGAGCCTCTGTTCATTACTCTTTTGTATGTTCTTGATCTTCCCAAGTTGCATGACTGATTCTTCTATTAATTATGGAGCTGCCAACCCCATCAAACAAAATATTTATTCTTTTGGGGTTGGCACCTCGAACAAGCATACAAATAGAGTGAAGCACATATATTGTCTTGTAAGCACACACCCTTCACTACAAAAAGAGACACATCCGTGACATTTTGGGTTGAACGAATTTTTTTCTGTCATGCTTATGACACTTCTATGACGATAATTGTGACAAAACCCAGTATCATCATAGATGTGGTGGGCTCATACTTTTATGACAAAAAATCATGACAAAAAATGGGCTTTTCGTCCTGGGCGGGCCGGAGATGTAGTTTCATGACATTCTTTGGGCCGTCCATGACAGAAAAAACTATGCTAGAAGCGAGGGCGTGGAAAATATCGGGGGAGTTCCTGGTTATGGTGGGTGGTCGGGCGCCGAGCGATGCACGTTTCTCACGTACGTACGTGTGTGTGTGCGAGGCGTTTCTCTCTAACTGAACCCGAGCGAGGCGTTGGGCTCTAACTGAACCCGAGCGATTGCACTAGCTACGTTACTGAACTTGAGCGATTGATCCCTTGCTGTTAACTGAACCCGAGTGATTCCTTTGCTACTACTGCTAACTGAAGCTGATCGATGCTGCCTCTCGATGAACAGTGAGCATT
>NC_057800.1:369785205-369786347 GCF_018294505.1 Triticum aestivum | reverse complement strand
CAGTGAGCATTGTTTGGGGGGGGGGGTCGGATGAACAGTTCCCTATGGGGGGTTGGAAGAACAGGATCCCGTGGTAGTAGAGGCCATTGCCGCTGGATGAACAGGCCCCCAAGTGATCGAGCTGATAGATGAACAGGACCCCGTGGAGGGGTGGATGAACAGGACCCCATGGAGGGCTGGATGAATAGGACGACCTCATGGAGGGCTGGTTGAACAGTAGCCGGTGGAGGGATGGATGATCAGTAGCCCATGGAGGGGTGGTTGAACAGGAACCCGTGGAGAGGGCTAGTTGAACAGTAGCCGGCGGAGGAGCGCGCGGTGGAGGCTGGATGAACAGGAGCCCGTGGATGAACAGTGGTAGGTGGAGGTTGGAGGAGGTCGATGGTGGATGAACAGTAGCCCATGGAGGCAGTCGACGGTGGAGATGAACAGTATCCCGTGGAGTCCTGTTTTGTGGTACGCCAGACCCCTCCCGATGAACAGGACCCCCCCATTTCGACCGTAGCGCTCCAACACAAGTCTGTTTCCTCCGTTGTGCGGTATGCCACACCCCTCCTGATCAACAGGACCCTGTTTCGACCAAGAGAACTCTGTTTCCTCTGTTTTGCGGTACGCCAGACCCCTCCCAATGAACATGATCCTATTTTGACCGTGGCCGGTTGAACACAAGGCCGTTTCCTCCATTCTGTGGTACGCCAGGCCTCGTTTCCATCGGCTATTCCCTCCAAGCCGGTTGGCTCCCGATGAACAGCACGCCTACCGTTGGCTCCCGATGAACACGACGCATTCCGTTGCCTCCCCATGAACACGACGATGAGGCAGTATCTCCGTTCCGACCCAGCCATGTACACGAGCCCTGGCCGTACGTATGCGCGAGTAGGCGTTTGAGACCCCGCCCGTATGTACGTACGTGGCCGTATTTTATTTCTTGCACCCTGGTTGTACGTACGTGTACATGCTATGCGCGTGCCTCTACTACAACACGTGCCCATCCTTACATGGCCATGGTTCATCGCTACAGCCTGGAGACAGACCGATCGTATGTACGTACACGTTCGTGACCAGAATGACAGCACTGCGTACGCTTCGACCAGGTGGGTCCCGACTGTCAGGTACTTCCTTGCGTGCGAAGATGTAGCTGG
>NC_057800.1:369742906-369784951 GCF_018294505.1 Triticum aestivum | reverse complement strand
TGGGTCCCTCCTATCAGGTGGAGGAATCATTATTTTCCACGTAATAAGGGGCACTTCCTTGCTGTGGCTGTGGACCCAGCTGTCAGCCTCTCCACGTACAGTACTCTTCCGATGGAAGTCGTTCCTTAACCACGTTGACCACGCCGCGTCGAGAGCACCAGGGCGGTGGACGACGGCGAGACCTAGGAAGGGGACGACGCGGAGCCGGGGAAGACGCGGTAGTGGAAGCCCACGCGGAGAGGAGCATGAGGGTTCTCTGGTTCGGCTGCGGTGTGAGGCTGCCGTCACCACAGAATAACAGGGGGTGTGGGTGAGTAGAGGGATGGCCTGGCCAGCGGTGGGAGTAGTAGGGGGAGGTGAGGCCTCCGCGACAGTACAATCGGCCACAGGAGGTAGGAGTAGGCGGCACGACCGGCGCTGCTTTGGGCGGCTGGAGGAAGAAGACCCGAGGTTGAAGAAGCACTACGGACATTGGATGGACATCGTACGGTCACTGGAGCTAGAATCGTTCATATTGACTAAGTTGACAAAGCTCTCCGTCCCCATCATCTTTGTAGGCCCACAAGTCATCCTCTCACTATGGAGGGTCCCAACTAGTAGGGGGAGTATTCATATTTTTGTGCGTAATAACGAGGCACTTCCTTGCGTGCGAAGATATAGCTGGTGGGTTCGACCTGTCAGCGGGGGAACGTTTTTTTCACGAAATACAGAGGCCCTTCCGGTGGGTCCCAACTGTCTGATGGAGGAATCATTATTCTGCGCGTAATAAGGAGGCATTTCCTTGCGTGCGGCCGTGGACCCACCTGTCAGCTTCTCCACATACAATCCACTTCAGATGCATGTCGTTCGTTGACCATGTTGACCACGCTGCACCGAGAGCGCCAAGGTGGTGGACGATGGCGAGGCCTAGGAAGGGAACGGCACGGAGCCAGGGAGAC
Source organism: Triticum aestivum (assembly GCF_018294505.1). NCBI lineage: Eukaryota > Viridiplantae > Streptophyta > Magnoliopsida > Poales > Poaceae > Triticum > Triticum aestivum. The sequence continues at coordinate 369,784,013 of NC_057800.1, read as the reverse complement.
TCGACAGTTGTTTCCCACGCGGAGGGGAGTATGAGGGTTTACTGGTTCGTCTGCCATCGTCGAAGAATAACAGCAGGTGTGGGTGAGTAGTGGGATGGCTAGGCCAGCGATGGGAGTATGGTTGGCTGGTGAGGCCTGCGTGGCAGCACAGCCAACCGCGGGAGGAGGGAGCAGGCAGTCCTGCCGGCGCATGTTTGAGCGGCTGGAGCAGGAAGAGCAGAGATTGAAGAAGCATGACGGCCATTGGATGGACATCCAACAGTCACTACTTGTGCGTCAACCATTTTTTTAGGAAAGCCTCAAATCTGTGGAAAACAGCATACATCCCATCTGCCATTATTTCTAATAATTTACAGCCCATTTGCTAATTCTTAAGGTTTTTTAGAGCCCATATTCTTTTTGTTAGCATTATAGCCCATATCGTGGCCATGGTTAAAAAATATACGAAATTTTGCATATTTCATTGCGGTCCGAACTATTTTAATTCTGAAATTTCAAGTCACGTTCAAAGTGATTTTAAAAATAAATGTATATCAATATAAAATCCAACAAATTGTTCACGCATAAAAATCAATGCAATTTAAAATCTCAAAATGAAAAAAAAGAAATTTGAAACTAATTACCGGTTTGATGTGTTTTAAAAATGTACAACCCATTTCTCATTATTGATAGGCCATTTTCTGGGCCAGCCGAATGAAGCTCTCCTCATCTTGAAAGATTTGCAGCCCAATAGGCCTGACAAAGCGACATACTTGACAAATCACAAAAAACTGGGCTAGCCATTTTCAGAAAGAAAGAAAAAAACTAATGGGCTGGTCTGTGGTGTAAACATAAAAGAAAAGGTTGTGTAGACAGGCCAGAGTGCCCCACACAGCCCAGTTGACACCCTGCTTCCGTCTCAAAAACAAATTCAATAAATGCCACTCCAATTATGGCAATTCATAAAAATGCCACTGCAATTTTTGCAAACTTTGGAAAACGCCACTCCAGACTTCGAAAAATGCCACTGGAAATGGCATGAAATGGCATTTTCAAAGTTTGTAAATTGCAGTGGCATTTCTTGGAATCACTAGATTTGGAGAGGCATTTATCAAATTAACCCAAAAAAATAACTAGGCGAGCTACTGGGTCCCTGGTGTCAGCTGCTCATTGTGCAATTCTCTCGTTTATTGACTACATTGACAATGGCATGGGACCTAGATGTCAGAAATCCATTAGGAGGAGCCATTTTTTATTGGCTTGAAATAAGGAGGCAATTGCTTGCGTACTGCCATGACCTTGATGGGTCCCTGCTGTCATCCTCTCCACCTACAATCATCTTCTGATTGTGTATGCATCAACCTGGTAGGCCCACAAGTCAACCTCTAAACCCGTGGCGGACAAATACAACCCATTTAAAAAACTAACAACCCATTCCAGACATTCGAACGGAAAGTTCAACATTCAGAGCAAAGTAACGGGTCTGATCCAGATATAGAGTACTGAACTTCCATGTTGACAACCATCATAGCCAAGTTAACTATCTACTCCCACTAATACTCTAGTAGTGTACAAGTACTAACTTACTCTTAGCTAACTAGACGATGCCACCCACCATCTGTGCTACATGCTAAACGCCGGCACCGGCGTCCTCTGCCTCGCCTCAGACATGCCAGAGGTGCGATAGGGCACGTTGCTCATGCGCGTTGGCCCTTTCCATGCCGGCGTGGTCCACCGAAGCTTCGGCTTCTAAGCGGGAAACCCACTTGACGAGCTGGTAGTAAAATTCAACGTCGCGAACGCGTGCATGCCCGACAGCCTCCAGGGCTATTTGCCGGGCGCCGGCCTCCACGTAGTCGGCCCAGTTGCGGGCGCTCTGCTCGTGACTCATAGCGTTGGTGCGCTGCTGCTCCTTGTCCCGCTAGCGGTGCAAATCAGCGATACGCTTCTCCTCTGCCAGGCGGTCGCGCTCCAACAACTCCTCATACGCTGCATTGCCATCTGAAGACCGATAGAATGCCTCCTCCCTCCGTCTGCCTTCCGGTGAAAAACCAAACACTAGTTCCGGTGGTGACTGCCTCCAACGTCGCCTATCGTGGACAGGCGGGGGCATGGCAGACATGGAGAGAACGAGGATATGTGGCGAGCGAGGTCGGGCCGATGAGGGCTTATGAGGATAGGCCGAGTTGGGTGATGGTGCCACCAGAGAAGGCTGGGAAACAGTAATTATAGGCAGAAGGTAGGCGAACCAGCGTGTTGCGGGAAACGCGACGGTCATCGCGGTCATCGGAATTCAATGCATAAGCAGGCATGGCTTAGCATGCCAGCTTGCCGTGGAAAACTAGAAAAACTAAAATTATGACTGTGCCGTCCCGTCCTGTCCGTGCTGGGCCGGCCGGCCGGCATGACGGTCAAATGAGTCCACTCAAATCATCCAGATGAGGTACTCCATCCTTGTCAAAAATGATTACACCACTCATCATCTACCTTGGTTGGTGGTATTTTTGAATTAAGCCCTACAAACCGGAAAGGAGGTAGTACGTGTGTGATCCGCTATTTATTCGTGTAGGATCGAGTAGGTCATTATTTGAATTGAGCCCTACAAACCGGAAAGGAGGTAGTACGTGCGTGATCCGCTATTTATCCTTGTAGGATCGAGTAAGTCGGATAGTGTACATGTAGGATCAACTAGGTCGGATGGTGTATGTGTAGGATCGCATTAGCTGATGAACGTTTGCTGGGAGATAAGGCATTTGCGAACACTTTTGCTAGTAGTTTCTTCAGATTCGCATGGCATTTCTTCAGAGCAGCTTGTCATTTTCTTTAGAGGTAGGCATTTTATTCAAAAAACTGCCACTTCGGATCTTGCATCGCAACTAAAACTGCTAGGAGCGCATTAGTACGATAGGTAGTGATCGATTAGTAACTTCTAAACACTGAGCGAACAGAAATAAGGAAATGTTAGTGACTTGTAAACACTGAGAACACAGAAATAAGGATCATGTTGTGCAGAGCAGTAAGAGCCGACCCGTTCGAAATGTTCACACAAGACTCACATGCCTGGCATTGTAATATGTTCACATTAGTAGCCCAAATTCAAAACAAACTAGTATGATTCCCATACATAAGATCAACATGTTAATGCATCCCAATGATTCACAGATCATATACATATATGTAGCTCCAAAAGCAAAGGTCTAGAAAAAAAACGTGTGTTCTTCCTACTAACATGGATGCTTCTCTTGGCCAACATTCAGTATAGAGTGAAATACAAATTTGTTTGTGAAGTCTACAATTCCTCTTGCGAACGTAAGTGGTTTCACCAACAGCTGGAACCATAAGAATGAACCACACATGATGGAGGAATATCCACTGCAATATGATTTGGTCTTCTCTCGATCACACGGCGAGACTATTTTAGGAATACAAACTTTAACTTAGGCAAAATGATGCCCATTGTATAATCAGATCAAAGCAATGAAGCACCTAGTGTTGGCCAATAAATCGTACAGTACTACTTTTCTGCCGTCCATGAAGTGACTATCCAATCTTTCCGTGTCTATTTTCAAATGGCACTGCATGCGGTGACTATACTATTCTCTTGTGCAGTTCAACCAAAATTGCGGTCACTTTGTTTGTTTGCCAAATAGCAACGGGCAGACATCTCTGTTTGGAAAAATATCAAGCAACTATTAAACATACACCCCACCTTGTATTTTCGGTTTAAACACGCCTCTTCCGCTTAGCATTTGCCATGTTTTGCACTGGACAATTTGATACAGTCATGTTTTGCCCTAGAAAATTTCATACTGAATTGATTTACTACTTTAGCGCAGATATATAGCTCATAGTGCCACCAATTGGATATAAAGGTTTGGAAGAAATCATGCTCCTAATGTTGAACCATTTGGACTTTTTGTGCAGTTCCACTAATATTGAGCATCCATGTTTGCATAGATATTGAAAGTGTGAGTACTATAAAAGTGGCACTGGTTGAAGCATAGACTCACAAATATAAGCATTCCAATTTCTTAATGGGAAAAGGTAGCAAGACCGTTTCTAACCACCTGTTTGAAGGAATAAATAAGGCAACAACGGCTGGTGTCAGGAAGGCATACATAGTTTTTTCTGAAAAATTGAACCATTCCTGACCTTTCCTCTTCTTTTAAGCATATTTTGTGTAGTTCAACTAAAATAAAATGCCATCACCGCCTTGACAATTCAGTGACACTGTACAAAAGCAAATGACTTAACATTACATCATGATGTCAGGTATGTAGTCGACAGGCATTAGAGACAACCATACTGACCTCCTCCGATAACATAATGAACATTAATTTTAACAAAGGTGTGACTAGCTTTATCAGGATAAGAGCATCTCCAATAGCATGTGTACATTTGGATGTCTATATATTCATATAGACAATGGGCTAAAAAGATTCCCTTATATACACGTCCAGTTTTGCATCAGAACATCTATATACAGGGACCATGACAGATGGGCCGTCGCTAGGGAGAGGAAGAAATCATGACTGCAACTGATTTTAGACGACGCCTTCACAATGTCCAAGCGTGGACATTGTCAAGGTCGATTTAGAGGATGTGTATATTTGGACGACCATATAAACAAGTTGTTGGACGCCTGTTTTGGGCTCACGTCGTGGAAAATGAGCATAGACATCCATATAGACAAGCTATTGGAGATGCTCTAATTTGAGTGAACTCAACACCCTCTGTTCTTTAATATAAGTGAAAGTGCTAGTGATCGACTAGAGGGGGGGTGGGGGTGAATAGGCGATTTTTATGAAAGTCTTCAAAACATGGAAGTTTCGAAGACAAACGATAGAAATAAACCTATTACCATACAGTGGAAGGTAGACTACACTAGGCAAACCATAGTCAAGTATTCAATGAAGTGAAAGCACAGTGACTAATAGCAGCTAGGCAGTAATGATCAGGTAGGAAGATATTGTGAAGCCAATCAGAACAAGCAGTCACTCAGTGAAGACAAAAGATAAAGCAATCATACAATGACTTCACAAGGACCAACAATAAGCAAAGGGAAGGGAAGGATGAAACCAGTGACTCGTTGAAGACAATGATTTGTTGGACCAGTTCCAGTTGCTGTGACAACTATACGTCTGGTTAGGGAGGCTGAGATTCAACTCAGAAGACCTTGTCTTCACCTTATTCCCCTTGAGCTAAGGACACCCAGTCCTCGCCCAATCACTCTGGTAAGTCTTCAAGGTAGACTTCCAAACCTTCACAAACTTCGTTCACCGGCGATCCACAATGACTCTTGGATGCTTAGAACGCGACGCCTAACCGGCTGGAGGATTCACAGTCCTCAAATGTAATAAGTCTTCAGATCACACATACTACAAGACTTAAGTGATGCCTAACACTCTTTGGATCTGGGTGTTTAGGGCTTTATCCTCGCAAGGAATTCTCTCTCAAAGGCTTCGAGGTGGGTTGCTCTCAAACGACAAAAGTCATACCCCAACTCTGAGCAGCCAACCGTTTATGGTTGTAGGGGGTGGGCTATTTATAGCCACTAGGCAACCCGACCTGATTTTTCCGAAATGACCCTGGGTCACTAAGGAACTGACATTTGTTCCAACGGTCAGATTTCAAACACACACGGCAACTTTACTTGGGCTACAAGCAAAGCTGACTTATCCAACTCTGGACAAGATTTGCTCTCATAGTCTTCACTCGAAGACATAGGATTTTGGTTAAGCATCACTTCAGTCATTCTGACTGGTTCTCTTGGACCCCACTTAACAGTACGGTGGTTCCTATGACTCAACAAAGATGAAAAAGAACGACGAAAGAACTAAGTCTTTGAAAGTGCGTTATATCGACTAGAGGGGGTGAATAGGCGATTTTTATGAAAGTCTTCAAAACGTGTGAGTTATGAAGACAAACGATAGAAATAAACCTAATACCCTGCAGCGGAAGGTAGACTACACTAGGCAAGCCATAATCAAGTATTCAATAGAGTGAAAGCACAATGACTAATAGCAGCAATGTAGTAAGGATCAGGTAGGAAGATATTGTGAAGCCAGACAGAACACGCAGTCACTCAGTGAAGACAAAAGATAGTGCAAACATACAATGACTTCACAAGGAGTAACAGTAAGTGAAGGGAAGGGAAGATGAAACCAGTGACTCGTTGAAGACAATGATTTGTTGGACCAGTTCCAGTTGCTGTGACAACTGTATGTCTGGTTGGGGCAGCTAGGTATTTAAACCTTAGGACACACAGTCCCGGACACCCAGTCCTGAACACGCAGCTCAGGACACCCAGTCCTCACCGTATTCCCCTTGAGCTAAGGTCACACAGACCTCGCCCAATCACTCTGGTAAGTCTTCAAGGTAGACTCCCAAACCTTCACAGACTTCATTCACCGGCAATCCACAATGTCTCTTGGATGCTCAGAACGCGACGCCTAACCGGCTGGAGGATGCACATTCCTCAAGTGTAATAAGTCTTCAGATCACACAGACAAGAAGACTTAAGTGATGCCCAATTCTCTTTGGCTCTGGGTGGTTAGGGCTTTATCCTCGCAAGGAATTCTCTCTCAAAGGCTTCGAGGTGGGTTGCTCTCAAACGACAAAAGTCGTACTCTCAATCTGAGCAGCCAACCGTTTATGGTTGTAGGGGGTGGGATATTTATAGCCACTTGGCAATCCGACCTGATTTGTCCGAAATGACCCTGGGTCACTAAGGAACTGACACGTGTTCCAACGGTCAGATTTCAAACTCACACGGCAACTTTACTTGGGATACAAGCAAACCTGACTTGTCCGACTCTGGACAAGATTCGCTCTCATAGTCTTCACTCGAAGACATAGGTTTTGGTTAGGCATCACTTCAGTCATTCTGACTGGTTCTCTTGGACCCCACTTAACAGTACGGTGGTTCCTATGACTCAACACAAAACAAAAAGAACTACAAAAGATCTAAGTCTTCGAGCTCCATGGGCTTCATGTGGTGTCTTCTCTTGTCATAGTCTTCAATGTGAATATCTTCATATACCACCTTTGACTTCAATGTCTTCATACATTTTTAGGGGTCATCTCTGGTAGGAAAACCGAATCAATGAGGGACTTCTACCTGTGTTATCCTGCAATTCTCATAAACACATTAGTCCCTCAACTAGGTTTGTCATCAATACTCCAAAACCAACTCGGGGTGGCACTAGATGCACTTATAGTCTTCGTGCTCCATAGTCTTCACGTGATGTCTTCTCATGTCATAGTCTTCAATGTGAATGTCTTCACATACCACCTTTGACTTCAATGTCTTCATACATTTTTAGGGTTCATCTCTGGTAGGAAAACCGAATCAATGAGGGACTTCTACTTGTGTTATCCTACAATTCTCACAGTCCCTCAACTAGGTTTGTCGTCAATACTCCAAAACCAACTAGGGGTGGCAATAGATGCACTTACAATCTCCCCCTTTTTGGTGATTGATGACAAACTAGTTGAAGTTTTCAACGGGGAATATAATCTGTGAAATTGTAAAGGATAAGGAATTGTCTTCATAAGTTGCAAGGGCTCCCCCTGAAGATGTGCATATAAGTAATTTGCTTTTGGAATGCAAATGCACATGGCAGGTTGTACTTGTGGAGATCCACTTCAACTTATGATGACAATCCACTATGCATGTGAATATATGAAGATAATGACAATGCATAATGGAAAATGGACGTCTGCAGAATGATCTAAGTGCGGAATTTATCGTAGCACATGCGGAATTTATCATCGCAAAACAAAGTGGCAGATAAGTAGCAGACGACCATCGAGTTTAAGTGTTACAACTCAAAGAACCAAATGTAGCAAAACGAGAGTTGTAAGCACGAAGCAAAATATAAAGCACCCGCTCATATGGACCCGCTTGAAGACTATCAACCTCATATGCTTCTCCCCCTTTTGTTAGTAAGGACCAAAAAGGTTTGAAGACATAGAGCATCTACTCGTTCCCATGCGGAGTAGGTGAAGTAGCAGGGTCGTTGGTGGTGTTTGGCGGTGCTGAAGAGCTTGGAGCAGAGTTGACGCGTGCTGAAGGAGGTGGTGGTGAAGTAGCATCATCTTCATCCTCGATAACTCTGGCAGTCACTGTTGCAGCAGATGAAGAGAACTTGGAGTCTTCAAGGGATGGAGTTCCTCGTAGCACAGCCCTTCGAGGAGGTGTGGAGTCAAACTTGAATCGCTCAGTGAAGCCATCCTCTTGAAGATCAGCTTCAGAACACATCATCGTGAGCCCTTTCCATGTGTGGCGACAGGTTTCATGGGCAACGAAAGCATTCTTGGTGGCAAGATTGCGAATGCGATTAACATCCACCAAGAGGCTTTTCATCTGATGCTTCAGCCAGTCATGATGCCTATCCTGTTTCTGATGGAGAGCCACAAGAAGCTCTCGGTCATTGAGAACACGAGTGCGCTTCTTGGGTCTTGGAGCAGTTGTATTATCAGTGGCTTCAGTAGACGCAGGGTGTGGTGCACGTGTAGTGCCAGCCAGAGGATACACCCGAGTGACTGCTTCAACTACTTCAATGTTCTGTGAAAAACTCTGATGCTCTGCATTCTGAAGACTTAGAGGTTCCTTTGCAGTCTCAGGATAGATGGCTTCAGTAGAGATATCCACATCAGGCAGAAAAATCCTATGATTGTGAGCAGATGGCTGATATGAGATATTGGAGTGAAGTTTAATTAGCCGCATTACCCATGGGGCGTAGAATTTCAAGCCAAACAGATCAGAGCCTGATGCAGCAAGTTGCCGGATGAATAAGTCCTGTGCATTGAAGCATTTTCCATGAAGAATATAGAAGACCAAAGTCTTCATTGCACCCTCAAGCTTGGCATTTGGAGAGTTCCCTTTGATGGGCCAGAGAGTTCTCCTGATGATGTGATAGATGGTTCTTGGCAGATACTCAAGGTCTTCAACGAGGAACTCTATTGGATAAGCAGCATCTTGGGGCAATGGCTTCATCATGCTGAGCATCTGACTCATATCAGGTTCCGGCCTCTTAAAGATGCTCTCAATAGCTTCACTATGCAGCTGACAGCCATGCTCGTAGAGATTGCCAGGAGTGGGCAAACCAGTGAGCTCAATGATATCAAATGCATTGGCTTCATGATGAACGTTTCTGGTCATCCACTCCAGGACCAAAGTCTTCGGATCTCTGCTGTACCCGCAGATGTGAAGTGTGGCATAGAATTGGAGCAGCAGCTCTTCATTCCAATGCTCTTGGTCAGTAACGAAAGACAGCAGTCCAACTTCCTTGAAGCAATCCAAAGCTTCTTCCAGACAGGGTAGACTAGCTATGGCTTCAATGTCAAGGCGCTTGTGCGGGAAGATGCGACCTTGGTTGTAAAGAATGCATGAGTAATAGCTTCGCTGAGGATAGCTCCAGAACCTATCAGATGATATCCTTTCCCTTGAGTAGGGGTTCCTGGAGCTATCGAAGAATGTGTTGTCTGCCCTAAAGCCATTGATATTGAAGGAGACAGGTGCTGATGCAGGACCTGGGAACCTTGGCAATCTTGGGATTGGCTTCTGTACCTGAGGCCTGTGCTCAACATGATAGTCGAACTGGGGACCGGCAGCAGACTCAGGAACAGAAGTGACGGGATCAGTGGCTTCGATTTCTTCTTCTTCCGTTGGGGAGGGATCCACATTAGCATCATTGGTGGTTGTGGCAGCCGCAAGATTTTCAAGCACGTTCTCCTTGAGAACTGCTTCTTGGTGGGACAGTGGAGTGGCAACTTGTGGGACTTCATCTTCCGCGGCTGATGCAGCCGGATTGTCTTCAGCAGAGACTTGAGGCCTTGGACCTTTGTGAAGCCTGCGCAATGCAGGCGACGCCTGTGGAGTTGGAGTTGGCTGGGCCTCAAAGTCTTCTTCCTCTTGTAGGCGATCTGCCCATGAAGCATCTTGTGCAATTGGCGTCAGTGGATGACCAATGCTGATGAGTTCGCTGTTCTGAGGAAGGACTGCACCATCTCCTACATGGTCATGTTGACCAATGTCTTCAGCAGCAATGGGATCAGCTGCTGGAAAGTCTTCAGCTTCATGAGCTTCTGCGGAAGCAGGCTCATGGATAGTCAGTTGGCGTTCAGCTTCAGGATAGACCATAGAAATGGGTTCAACTATCAAGGGCTCTGTGGGAGTAGCCCTATCTTTCTTGGTCTTCATCTTCTTCTTGGAGGGGGCAGTTGGAGAGGCTTCAGAATGTTTCCTCTTCCTGGCTTCAGCCTCAGCAGTCCTTGTCTTCTTGAGCTCTGAAGCAGTTGACCGGCGTTTTGGCTTCGAGCCAGTCAGTCTAGTTGGGAAGACAATCGGAACTGCTTCCTGCCTTGGTGCGTCAGGTTCAGCCGTAGCGGGCTTCTTCTTCTTCTTTGCGGCCATCCTGGGGTTGATGCCAGGACGCCCAAGGGCCTTGCGCTTCTCAGCCTCATTGTAGGCTTGCACACATCTGTCAGCCAGAGTCTTCATGCGCTCACGCGAACCCTGAGCTTCTGCATGTTTCTTTACAAAGGCTTCCTTGAGCTCGTGCATCATACTCTTGAAGTTCTTCACTTCATGCATGCTGAGCTTGGCCATATGCTTCTTGAACTGAGCCTTTTCATAGTCAATCTTTTGCTTCAGTTCAACAATGCGCTGGGCAATAGCGAGTTCTGAAGCAATGGCGCCTTGGAAGGCGACATTGAGGCCAATTGGTAGCTGCAGATCTTCAAAGCTGATGTTTGGCGTGTCAAACCACTCATCAATGAAGTTGTGGATGATGGTCACATCAAAGAGAGGCAGATCATTGAAGATTTCTGCTTCTTCTTTGCTCTTGATGAGTTGCTCAAGAGCGTCATCTGCTAGATCTTCATCACTTGACAGACCAATGTCGTGATTGCGCATAATGGCAGTAGCAGTTAGCTCTTGTCCAGTGTGAGGTAGAGGCATCTTGACCTTCTGGGGCTTGGAGATGCGAATAAGTCTTCGGACTGCACACTGTCTTCAGGAGGTGCAGTTGCCAGTGGCTTCGCCCTTGAGATTTTTGGTGAGGGGGCAGGCTTTGAAGCTTTAGCCTTCTTCATCTTCTTTGTCTTCGGCGCTGCAGGAGCTTCTTCTGATTCATCGTCAGCTGCAGGCTCATTCACTGCAGTCCCTTGAACTAGGATGCGGGTGATGAGGCCTTCAAGGTTGTATAAGGGACCGATGACATTGGGTTCAACATCTCGTGTGCCATCTGCCCTTGGTGCTGAGGGACCAGGGTTGAAGTCTAACCCAAAAGTCTTCTTGTTCTGCTTCGCTGAGTTCTGGGCAAACTGGAAGTTGCGCTTGAACAAATTGTCTTCACGACACCATAGTAGTGACGATGGGTGTGCATCAACAGGCTGTGGCCCACAGACCATGCAGGGATAGAAGCCTTGAGCAATGGCTTCATCTCTGGACCTGGGTAGAAGATTCTTGTATAGGATGTCTCCCCAAGGTCTCTTGATGGAATTTTCTCAGCATATTCCTGGGTTACAAATCGGTATTTGAACCATTGTTCTGCCCAATATCTTCGAATCCATTGGATTCGGGTCTTGCGCTGATTGTAATCCTCTTCAGGATCTGTCTTGTACAGTTCTGAGAGTTCATCTGGCAGATCTCTGGATGTTTCTCCGCGACGCTTTCTGCCACCCTTCCTTGCTGCTTTCTCTGAAGCCATAAACTTTAACTTGAAAGGCTTCAACACGTTCAAAGGCTTCAAAGGTTTTCGCTTGCTGGACCAACAGGAACTGGCTTCGGGAGAATTAATGTGATGTTGTAAGAATTCTGCAAATGAATGCAGACTATGAGAACCAAAGGATTCTCCCACGGACATGTACCTGTGACAGCATTAAGGTGCGAGGGAAGGGGAAGAGGTCATATGCATTCTCAGAATATTTTGAAGATAAGTCAGTTTAGAAGACATTGACCTCATCGTGCGAAGACATTCACTCATAGATAAGGAGTTGGTTCCAGATTTGTACGAATCCACAGATCAGTACAAGTGAGGAATCTAACTACTTTGTGAAGCATAAGTGAATATACTAGGCATATTATGAGATGCAATATGAGAGAGATCTAACTAGTGTGAATAGAAACTGCTTGTGGTAGGAAGTGACAAATCCATAGGATCAACGGTGCTGTAAAAAGGAAGTTTTATTTACCACACTAAGAACTGCTAGACGAAGTGGAAGATGAGGCCGAGCAGTTCGATCTTCTGTGCCCTAACTTGGTGACGGAGGACACCTACGGCGACGGCGGAGAGGACGATGTCCGCGGTCGGCGTGAAGACGGCGACGGAGAGGTTGCGGCAGCGAAGTGCTTCGTCGCCAGCGTCGTCGAGGGCTAGCGATGGCGCTAGGGTTCGTGCGAGAGTGGAAGAAGAGATAATGACCGCTATGAAGTGTGTATTTATAGGTACATGGGCGGCACTGCGCTATTACATAGGTGCCCCTGGCGATTCGCATCTAAGGAACACGTGGCCATTATGCGGAATTTTGGGGTTTGTTCCACGTCCCACGCACGCCTTGATTGTCGGGTGGTTGTTCCTACTTCTCCGAGTTTCATGTAGAGGAATGAGCATTGAGAATGGACTTAATGGTTGTCTCTGTATCTTCTGCTGACAAGGACGCAGAGAAGACATTCGACAGTTTCAATAGAATGCATATGATTTGGAGAGATAGAATTTGAGATAGAAAGCATAGAGAGGTTAGGGTCCGATCACATTCACTTAGTTCAAAAGATTCAATAATGAAGACATAGCTATAAGTGAATGCTGTAGAGGACAGAACACTAATATATATATATATATATATATATATATATATAATCAACATAGTGAAGATAATCATGAAGATATGTTGAGATCGAAGCCAAACCAAATGTGAAGACATTGCAAGGTAACGCCATAAGTGAAACACTTCAAAATAGAACATTTGGTGGTGGCGTTACCCACCGTATAGGAAGTATTAGACCCAGACACGACGCACAATTATCGTGGCGCTCCGAAGTCAAATTCCACATTAATGTATTCACATTTAGAATGTATGTCTTCATTGATTGAAGATATACTTTACTTCGTGTGTTGCACATCTAAGTCATCAATATGCATTACGGTTAGGATGTGTGCCTGATCACAGGACATTTGAGGATTCCAGGATATTTAGCTCACACCGTAACTTGCAAAATCTCTTCTCATCCAAGGGCTTGGTGAAGATATCTGCCAATTGCTCTTCAGTGTTGACGTGTATGATATCAATATCTTCCTTCACAACATGATCTCTGAGAAAGTGATGACGAATTTCAATGTGCTTTGTCTTCGAGTGCTGAACTGGGTTGTTGGCGATCTTGATGGCGCTTTCGTTGTCGCAGTAAAGTGGAACTTGCTTCAGATGAATGCCATAGTCCTTGAGTGTTTGCTTCATCCACAGAAGCTGAGCGTAGCAAGATCCAGCAGCAATGTATTCAGATTCAGCAGTGGAGAGAGATACACAGTTCTGCTTCTTTGAAGACCAACATACAAGTGATCGTCCTAGAAAGTGACATGTGCCTGATGTAGACTTGCAATCAACTTTGTTACCAGCATAATCAGCATCCGAGAATCCAACCAGATCAAACTCTGAGCCCTTTGGATACCATAATCCTAGAGTTGGGGTGTGAGCCAAATATCGAAGAATTCGCTTCACAGCTAAGTGATGCAACTCCTTTGGAGCCGCATGAAATCGAGCACACATGCAAACACTAAGCATAATATCTGGCCTAGATGCACATAGATAAAGTAAAGAACCAATCATGGAGCGGTATACCTTTTGATCGAACTCTTTACCATTGTCGTCGGGACCCAGATGATGTTTGGCTGGCATTGGTGTTGTGAAGCCTTTGCAGTCTTGCATACCAAACTTCTTCAGGCAATCTTTGAGATACTTCTCTTGAGATATGAATATGTCGTTGCGTTGTTGTCGTATTTGAAGACCGAGGAAGAACTTCAGCTCTCCCATCATGGACATCTGATATTGCTCTTGCATCATATATCCAAACTCGTCAGTGTATTTCTGATTGGTGCAGCCGAAGATAATGTCATCCACATATATTTGGCACACAAACAGATCACCATCATATGTCTTCGTGAAGAGAGTGGGGTCCAGGGAACCAGGTATGAAGCCTTTGCTCTTCAGGAAGTATTTGAGTGTGTCATACCAGGCCCGAGGGGCTTGTTTGAGGCCATACAGTGCCTTGTTGAGCTTGTATACCATGTCAGGATGTTTTGGATCTTCAAAGCCAGGCGGTTGTGCAACATACACTTCTTCTTCAATCTTGCCATTGAGAAAAGCACTCTTCACATCCATTTGATATAGAAGTATGTTATGATGATTTGCATAGGCCAGCAGTATGCATATGGCTTCAAGTCTAGCCACAGGAGCAAATGTTTCATCGAAGTCAATGCCTTCCACTTGAGTATATCCTTGAGCAACAAGACGAGCTTTGTTTCTAACAACTTGACCATGCTCATCTTGCTTGTTGCGGTATATCCATTTGGTGCCTATTATATTGTGCTTCCATGGATCAGGACGCTTAACTAGTTCCCATACATTATTCAGCTCAAACTGTTGAAGCTCTTCTTGCATAGCTTGAATCCATTCAGGTTCCATGAAGGCTTCTTCAACTTTCTTGAGTTCTATTATTGAGATGAATGCGAAGTGCCCACAGAAATTTACTAGCTGAGTTGCGCTTGAATGAGTGAGTGGACCGGGTGCATTGATGCTGTCAATTATTCTTTCAATCTGCACTTCATTGGCAATATGAGGATGTACAGGGCGAAGACTTTGCTCTTTCTAATCATTGTCGTTGTTAGAAGGAATGTCTTGAGGCTGAGCATTGTCTTCATGTTGATCAGGTGCTGAGATGATAAGTTCTTCTTCAGGATGAGCTTCAGAAGGTATAATTTCTCCAGTTCCCATTAGCTTGATTCATTCACTGGATGGAACTTCATCTAGCACATTTGGCAGTTGCTCTCTTTGTGAACCATTGGTCTCATCGAACTGCACATCCACTGTTTCAACCACTTTGTAATGAAAGAGATTGAAGACCCTGTAGGAGTGTGAATCCTTTCCATATCCAAGCATAAAACCCTCACGTGCTTTTGGTGCAAACTTTGAGGTGTGATGTGGGTCCTTGATCCAGCACCTTGAGCCAAATACTCTGAAGTAACTAACATTTGGCTTCTTGCCAGTAAGGAGCTCATAAGATGTCTTGTTCAGAAGCTTGTGAAGATAAACACGATTGATTGTATGGCATGCAGTATCAATGGCTTCAGGCCAGAATTTTCTTGGGGTCTTGTATTCATCTAGCATCGTTCTGGCCATCTCAATGAGTGTTCTGTTCTTGCGTTCGACGACGCCATTCTGCTGTGGCGTGTACGGGGCTGAGAATTCATGTGTGATGCCCAAGGTATCAAGATATGTATCAAGGCCAGTATTCTTGAATTCAGTGCCATTGTCACTTCTGATGTGCTTTATCTTGGCGCCATAATTGTTCATAGCTCGATTTGCGAAGCATCTGAAGACATCCTGCACTTCCGTCTTGTAAAGGATTATGTGCACCCAAGTGTATCTTGAATAATCATCAACAATAATGAAGCCATAGAGGCAAGCAGTAGTAGTAAGAGTTGAGTAATGAGTGGGACCGAAAAGATCCATGTGAAGCAGTTCGAAGGGTCGAGTAGTGGTCATGATTGTCTATGAGACATGTTTGGCCCTCGTCATCTTCCCTGCTTCACAGGCACCGCATAAGTGATCTTTCTTGAACTTGACGCCCTCGATGCCTATGACATGCTTCTTATTTGCCAGGGTGTGGAGGTTCCTCATGCCAGCATGCCCAAGCCTCTGATGCCAGAGCCAGCATTCTGAAGCTTTTGCTAGAAGACATACGGCAAGCTGTGGTCCTGCTGAGAAATCTACTACGTACAGATCATCTTTTCGATACCCTTCAAACACTAGAGACTTGTCAGATTCCATTAGTACAAGGCAACGATATTTTCCAAATATTACGATCATGTTCAAATCACAAAGCATTGAGACAAACATTAAGTTGAAGCCAAGGGATTCAACAAGCATGACTTTATCCATGTGTTAATCCCTTGAGATTGCAAATCTACCTAGACCCAATACCTTACTTTTACCAGTGTCAGCAAATGTGATGTGGCTCTTGTCGGATGGACGTAAGGTTGAGTCCATAAGAAGACTTCTTTTGCTAGTCATGTGATTTGTACACCCACTGTCAATAATCCATTCTGAAGACGCTGGTGTCGTACCCTACAGTGCAGTTAGGGGGATAGGCTTCACCAAGAGCATTGTGAAGCAAAAACATTTGACAAACCAATGGGTTATGAAAGCTTAGATCCAGATTAGGACTAATAGGGAGAGTAGCAAGCGATTCAGGAACGAAGTACATAGTAAGACCATTCGGGCATTTGATCTTGCGCCCTACAAGATGTTTAAGGTCCCCAGCAATGGCGACAGACGATTTTGGTTTTCTGCTGGAGACCTTTCTGTGCAAAAGAGAGTTAAGCTTTCTTAGCCACCCACATCTTCAAGGGTGGCTGAGAAGCAATAAGTCTAAGTGCAGCATCTGAGAATTTTGGCTTTGGAGCCCTAGCAAACAGTCTTGCAGGCGGACAATAGTACTCATAAGAATAAGTAGAATAGTTCTTGGTCTTATGAACATGGTGGTTTGATGAACCGCTCTCATATTCATATGCCTGAGTATGGTTTCCCTGCAAAAAATTTGCGTTAGTGCGACTCGGGTGAGTCCTCTGTCTGTATGAAGCCTTTGGACCGTATGAAGCCTTTGGTCTGAGGTTTGTCTTCTTCACGTGAGGTGTCATGATGACATTCACAGGAAGATTCTCCAGACACCTTTTCGGAACCCAGATCTTCTTCATAGGCGGTCCATTCCTGCAGTTAGTGCCAATGTACCTGGCAAACACTTCACCATTCTGATTCTTAAACAGTATATAGTTTGCATCAAAGGATTCATCAATGATAATGGGGTTAGCACAAGTGAAGCCAGATAGATTGGATGGGTCTGCTGAAGGTTCCTTTGCAGCAACCCACATGGTTTTGGGGTACTGCTCAGGTTTCCAGTAAGAGCCATCAGCATTCATTTTCCTTATGAACCCAACACCCTCTTTCCTCAGGTTTCGGTTCAGTATCTGCTTTTTGAGGACATCACATAGTGTCTGATGCCCTTTAAGACTTTTGTACATCCCTGTTTCAACCAATGTCTTCAACCTAGCATTCTCATTAGAAATAGCAGTGGTATCCTCAGCAGAGGGGTTAGTTACCACATAACAGTTGAAGATATTGCAACAGTAGTAGAAGTAGAACATTCAGCAACAGAAGTAGCATTATCATGCTCAATGCATTTAAGACATGGTGGTTCAAATCCTTCCTGAGCGGGATTGATTTGTTTGGCACGAAGTGACTCGTTTTCCTTTTGAAGATCTTCATGAACCGCTCTCAATTTCTCAAGATCTTGTTTCATTTGAAGATAATCATAGGAAAGCTTTTCATGAGTTGTTGAGAGAGTTTCATAACGACTTTCAAGTTCCAGATACTTAACGTGAAGATTTTTTATGTCTTCAATTAAGGATTCAGATCGAGTCATTTCAGCACCTAACAGATCATTGCTTCTGTCTAACAGTTTTTGAATATGTTCCATAGCTTTCTGTTGTTCAGTTGCAATTTTAGCAAGTGTTTTGTAGCTGGGTCTTGAATCACAATGAGAGTCATCGTCACTAGATGTTTGATAGTGAGTAGTGCGTGTGTTTACCTTGGCACCGCGTGCCATGAAGCAGTAGGTAGAAGCGGAGTAGTCCTTGTCATTTGCATCGGCGTCGGTGACGAGGTCATTGTCTTCAGTATTGAAGATGGACTTGGCAACGTATGCTGTAGCCAGACTTGCGACGCCTGAATCGGACTCCTCCTCAGACTCCACCTCCGCCTCCTCAGAACTGGACTCCTCCTCTGAATCCATTTCCTTGCCAACAAACGCACGTGCCTTGCCAGATGAGCTCTTCCTGTGTGATGAAGACTTTGAGGAAGACTTGGAAGAAGACTTTGAGTATTTCTTCTTCTTCTTGTCGTCAGAGTCATATTCCTTGCTCTTCTTCTTCTTTTTGTTCTCATTGTCCCACTGTGGACACTCAGAAATGAAGTGGCCAAGTTTCTTGCATTTGTGACATGTTTTCTTCTTGTAGTCATGAGCAGAAGCTTCATCATTCCTTGAGCTTGATCGAGAAGACTTTCTGAAGCCTTTCTTCTTGGTGAATTCTTGGAACTTCTTGACAAGCATAGCAAGTTCCCTTCCAATGTCTTCAGGATCATCAGAACTGCTGTCTGATTCTTCTTCAGATGAGGAGACAGCTTTTGCCTTCAAGGCACGAGTTCGCCCATAGTTTGGACCGTAGATATCTCTTTTCTCAGAAAGTTGAAACTCATGTGTGTTGAGCCTCTCAAGTATGTCAGACGGATCGAGTGTCTTGAAATCAGGACGTTCTTGAATCATCAGGGCTAGGATGTCAAACGAACTATCAAGTGATCTCAGTAGTGTCTTGACGATTTCATGTTTGGTGATCTCAGTAGCGCCGAGGGCTTGAAGCTCATTTGTGATGTTAGTGAGTCGGTCAAATGTGTGCTGGACATTCTCATTGTCATTTCTCTTGAAGCGGTTGAAGAGGTTGCGAAGGACACTGATTCTCTGATCTCTCTGGGTTGAGATGCCTTCATTGACCTTGGAGAGCCAGTCCCATACCAGCTTAGATGTCTTCAAAGCACTCACACGGCCATATTGTCCTTTGGTCAGGTGACCACAGATGATATTCTTGGCAGTCGAGTCTAGTTGAACAAATTTCTTGACATCAGCGGCAGTGACACCTTCTCCAACCTTGGGAACACCGTTCTCGACGACATACCATAGGTCGACGTCAATGGCTTCAAGATGCATGTGCATCTTATTCTTCCAGTAGGGATATTCAGTTCCATCGAAGACGGGGCATGTAGCGGAGACTTTAATTATCCCTGCAGTCGACATAGCTAAAACTCCAGGTGGTTAAACCGAATCACACAGAACAAGGGAGCACCTTGCTCTGATACCAATTGAAAGTGCGTTATATCAACTAGAGGGGGGGTGAATAGGCGATTTTTATGAAAGTCTTCAAAACGTGTGAGTTATGAAGACAAACGATAGAAATAAACCTAATACCCTGCAGTGGAAGGTAGACTACACTAGGCAAGCCATAGTCAAGTATTCAATAGAGTGAAAGCACAATGACTAATTGCAGCAATGTAGTAAGGATCAGGTAGGAAGATATTGTGAAGCCAGACAGAACACGCAGTCACTCAGTGAAGACAAAAGATAGTGCAAACATACATTGACTTCACAAGGAGTAACAGTAAGTGAAGGGAAGGGAAGATGAAACCAGTGACTCGTTGAAGACAATGATTTGTTGGACCAGTTCCAGTTGCTGTGACAACTGTACGTCTGGTTAGGGCGGCTAGGTATTTAAACCTTAGCACACATAGTCCCGGACACCCAGTCCTCACCGTATTCCCCTTGAGCTAAGGTCACACAGACCTCGCCCAATCACTCTGGTAAGTCTTCAAGGTAGACTCCCAAACCTTCACAGACTTCGTTCACCGGCAATCCACAATGTCTCTTGGATGCTCAGAATGCGACGCCTAACCAGCTGGAGGATGCACAGTCCTCAAGTGTAATAAGTCTTCAGATCACACAGACAAGAAGACTTAAGTGATGCCCAATTCTCTTTGGCTCTTGGTGGTTAGGGCTTTATCCTCGCAAGGAATTCTCTCTCAAAGGCTTCGAGGTGGGTTGCTCTCAAACGACAAAAGCCGTACTCTCAATCTGAGCAGCCAACCGTTTATGGTTGTAGGGGGTGGGCTATTTATAGCCACTTGGCAACCCGACCTAATTTGTCCGAAATGACCCTGAGTCACTAAGGAACTCACACGGAAACTTTACTTGGGCTACAAGCAAAGCTGACTTGTCCGACTCTGGACAAGGTTCGCTCTCATAGTCTTCACTCGAAGACATAGGTTTTTGGTTAGGCATCACTTCAATCATTCTGACTGGTTCTCTTGGACCCCACTTAACAGTACGGTGGTTCCTATGACTCAACACAAAACAAAAAGAACTACGAAAGATCTAAGTCTTCGAGCTCCATGGGCTTCATGTGGTGTCTTCTCTTGTCATAGTCTTCAATGTGAATATCTTCATATACCACCTTTGACTTCAATGTCTTCATACATTTTTAGGGGTCATCTCTGGTAGGAAAACCGAATCAATGAGGGACTTTTACCTGTGTTATCCTGCAATTCTCATAAACACATTAGTCCCTCAACTAGGTTTGTCGTCAATACTCCAAAACCAACTAGGGGTGGCACTAGATGCACTTACAGTCTTCGTGCTCCATAGTCTTCACGTGATGTCTTCTCATGTCATAGTCTTCAATGTGAATGTCTTCACATACCACCTTTGACTTCAATGTCTTCATACATTTTTAGGGGTCATCTCTGGTAGGAAAACTGAATCAATGAGCGACTTTTACTTGTGTTATCCTACAATTCTCACAAACACATTAGTCCCTCAACTAGGTTTGTCGTCAATACTCCAAAACCAACTAGGGGTGGCACTAGATGCACTTACAATCTCCCCCTTTTTGGTGATTGATGACAAACTAGTTGAAGTTTTCAACGGGGAATATAATCTGTGAAATTGTAAAGGAAAAGGAATTGTCTTCATAAGCTGCAAGGGCTCCCCCTGAAGATGTGCATATAAGTAATTTGCTTTTGGAATGCAAATGCACATGGCAGGTTGTACTTGTGGAGATCCACTTCAACTTATGATGACAATCCACTATGCATGTGAAAGTATATGAAGATAATGACAATGCATAATGGAAAATGGACGTCTGCAGAATGATCTAAGTGCGGAATTTATCGTCGCACATGCGGAATTTATCATCGCATCACAGTAAAGCAAATAAGTAGCAGACGGCCATCGAGTTTGAGTGTTACGACTCAAAGAACCAAATGTATCAAAATGCAAGAGTTGTAAACACTAGGCAAAATATAAAACCACCGCCCATATGGACCCGCTTGAAGACTATCAAACTCATATGTTTCTCCCCCTTTTGTCAGTAAGAACCAAAAAGGTTTGAAGACATAGAGCATCTACTCATTCCCATGAGGAGTAGCTGAAGCAGCAGGGTCGTCGGTGTTGATAGGCGGTGCAGACGAACTTGGGGCAGTGTCGATGCGTGCAGAAGTAGGGGGCGGTGAAGTAGCATCCTCTTCATCATCGATCACTCTGGCATTCACAGTTGCCGCGGAGGAAGAGAACTCAGAGTCTTCAAGAGACGGAGTTCGTCGCAGCACAATCCTTCTTGGAGGTGTGGAGTCAAACTTGAAGCATTCAGAGAAGCCATCCTCTTGAAGATCATCCTCAGAGCACATAAGTGTCAGCCCTTTCCATGTACGCTGACAGGTTTCATGGGCAACAAAGGCATTCTTGGTGGCAAGATTGCGAATCCTGTTTACGTCCACCAAGAGGCTTTGCATTTGGCGCTTCAGCCAATCATGATGCTTATCCTGTTTCTGATGAAGGGCAACCAGAAGCTCTCGGTCATTGAGAACATGAGATCGCTTCTTGGGCCATTGGGCAATGGTGCTTTAAGTGGCTTCAGTGAGGGCACGATGAGGTGCACGTGTAGTACCAGCCAGAGGATAAACACGAGTGACTGCTTAAACTCCTTCAATGTTTTGAGAGAAGCTTTGATTCTCAGCATTTTGAAGACTAAGGGGCTCCTTGGCAGGCTCTGGATAGATGGCTTCAACTGACATATCGACATCAGGCAGAAAGATCCGATGATTGCGAGCAGAGGGCTGATAGGTGACAACTAAGTGTAGTTTGATCAGCCGCATAATCCATGGAGCGTAAAACTTCAAGCCAAAAATGTCAGATCCTGATGCAGCAAGCTGGTGAATGAAGAAATCTTGTGCATTGAAGCTTTTTCCATGAAGAATATGAAAGACCAAAGTCTTCATTGCGCCTTCTAGCTTGGCATGTGGAGAATGTCCTTTGATGGGCCAGAGAGTTCACCTTATGATGTGATAGATAGTACGTGGCAGATACTCAAGGTCTTCAACAAAGAACTCCTTAGGATATTCAGCATCTTGAGGCAAAGGCTTCATCATGCTGAGCATCTGACTCATATTGGGCTCAGGCTTGTGGAAGATGCTTTCCATAGCAGCGCTGTGAAGCTGACAACCAGGTTCATACAGATCTCCTAGAGTGGGTAGGCCAGTAAGCTCAATGATATCAAAGGCTTTGGCTTCATGATGAACATTGCCTGTCATCCACTCAAGGACCCAAGTCTTTGGATCCCTGTTGTAGCCACGGATATGAAGAGTGGCATAGAATTGGGGCATCGGTTCTTCATTCTAGTCCTCCTTATCAGTGACGAACTGCAGCAAGCCAGACTCTCTGAAGCAATCCAGAGCTTCTTCCAAACAGGGCAGACCAGTTATGGCTTCAGTGTCAAGACGCATATGTGGGAAAAATGCGACCTTGATTGTACAGAATGCATGAGTAATAACTTTGGTGCTGATAGCTCCAGAACCGATCAGAAGATATTCTTGCCTTTGAGTAGGGGTTCTTGGCGCTATTGAAGAAGGTGTTGTATGCCTTGAAGCCATTGATATTGAACGATCCGGGTGAAGATGCAGTGCCTGGAAACCTAGGCAACCTTGGTATTGGCTTCTGAACCTGAGGCCTATGCTCAACGTGATCGTCAAACTGAGGACCAGCAGCAGGGGGAGGAGTCAGAAAAGGCCATTTGACAGTGACAAGTTTGCCATAGTTGAATGCTTGCTCGATAGTGTGTGGCCGAGGTGGCGGAACAGGAGCAGTGGCATTAATAAAGGCGTTAGGCTGCACAACAGAGGCTTCAGGAGCAGTTGCATCATTGGCTTCATTGACTTCTGGCACATTGGTTGGTGCAGGCTCCACATTTGCTTCAGCCATGACTATGTCATTGGCTTCATTTGTGTTGGTGGTGGCAGCCTCAAGATTCTCAACCTCCACTTGATGAGCTGGAGGGTTGGGCACAGACACGTTCTCCTCGAGAACAGCTTCTTCAGTAATGGGGGGAGTAGGGACACGTTCTTCTTCTTGTTTGTCGTCGGCTGATGCAGCCGGAATGTCTTCAGCAGCTTTAGCCTCAGACTCGGAGACATTCATAGTAGGAGTGGCATCTGGAAACACTTGACATGCAGCAGATTGGTGGGGCACTTCTCCTTCTAGAACGCTCGAAAGAGGGACTTGAGGCCTTGGTCCTTTGTGAAGCCTGCGTAGCGCTGGCGACGCCTGTGGAGATGGAGTTGGCTGGGCCTCAAAGTCATCTTCTTCTTGCACTGATGGGGTTGCTTGCGGTTGGGGAGAGCTTGGAGTGTCTTGTCTCTGTGGGTGATCAGCCCACGATGCATCCTGAGCAGTTGGCGTCAGAGGACAACCAATGCTGATGAGTTCGCTGTGTGTAAGAACAGGCGATGATACCAGTTGGTGCTCGATCTGAGGAAGGACTTCATCATCTTCAACATTGTCATGGTGACCAATGTCTTCTGCAGCGGTGGGGTCAACTGCTGGAATGTCTTCAGCATCAGGAGCCTCTGTGGAAGTAGGCTCATGAACAATCAGTTGGCGCTTGTGGTGTTCAGATGCAGGGCGAACCATTGAGATAGGTTCAACAACTAAGGGCTCTGTGGGAGCAGCCCGATCCTTCTTGGTTTTGCGCTTCTTCTTAGAGGGAGCGACGTCAGAAGCTTCAGGATTTTTCCTTTTTCTGGCTTTAGCCTCGGCAGTCCTCGTCTTCTTCAGTTCTGAAGCGGTTGACCTGACCTTTGGCTTCGAGCCAGTCATGCTGCTCGGGAAGACTATGTGAGGTTCTTCCTGCCTTGAAGGTGCAGATTGGTCAGTTGAGGGCTTCTTCTTCTTTGCAGCCATTCTTGGGTTGATGCCAGGATGACCAAGAGCCTTGCGCTTCTTAGCCTCATTGTAGGCTTGCACACACTTGTCAGACAGGCTCTTCATGCGTTCACGAGAACCTTGAGCTTCTTCACGCTTTTTGAGAAAGGATTCCTTCAGCTCGTGCAGCATAATCTTGAAGTTTTTCACATCTTGCACGCTGAGCTTGGCCATGTGCTTCTTGAACTGAGCTTTCTCATAGTCGACCTTTTGCTTCAGTTCAACGATCCGCTGAGCTAGAAATAGCTCAGAAGCAATGGCGCCAGTGAAGGCGACACTGAGGCCAATTGGAAGTTGTAGGTCTTCAAAGCTGAGGTTGGGCGTGTCAAACCACTCATCGATGAAGTTATGGATGATTGCCACATCAAAGAGAGGCAAATCATTGAAGATCTCTGCTTCTTCCTTGCCCTTGATCAGTTGCTCAAGAGCGTCATCTGCAAGATCTTAATCGCTAGACAGATCAATGGCGTCATTGCGCAGAATAGTAGCAGCAGTCAGTGCATGATCAATATTCTTTCTTATCTCAGTCTTCTTGGAGATACATGATAGATCTTCAGACTGCGCACTGTCTTCAGGAGGTGCAGTAGACAGTGGCTTCGCATGTAAGACCTTTGGTGCAGGAGCAGGCTTTGAAGCTTTAGGCTTCTTCAGTTTCTTTGGCTTCGGCGGTGTAGGCGCTTCATCAAATTCAGCGTCATCTGCAGGCTCATCCACGGCTGTCCCTTGAACCATGATATGAGTGATGAGACCTTCCAGGTTGTAGAAGGGCCCAACAAGATTGGGTTCAGCTTCGCGGGTGCCATCGGCACGGGGAGCAGAAGGACCAGGGTTGAAGTCTAGTCCCAATGTCTTCTTGTTTTGCTTAGCCGAGTTCTTGGCAAACTGGAAGTTGCACTTGACTAGATTGTCGTCACGACACCATAGCAATGATGATGGGTCAGCATCTGCAGGCTGTGGTCCACGAACCATGCAGGGATAGAAGCCTTGTTCAATGGCTTCATCTCTGGACCTGGGTTGAAGATTTCTGTATAGGATGTCTCCCCATGGTCGCTTGATGGCATTCTTCTCTGCATATTCCTGGGTCACAAACCTGTACTTGAACCATTGCTCAGCCCAGTACCTTCGAATCCATTGGATTCGTGTCTTGCGCTGATTGCAATCCTCTTCTGGGTCTGTCTTGTACAGCTCTGAGAGGTCATCAGGCAAATCTCTTGATGTTCCCCCTCGATGCTGTCGGCCACCCTTCCTTGCTGATTTCTCTATAGCCATGAGCTTCAAACTGAATGGTTTCAACACGTTCAAAGGTTTCAAAGGCTTCCGCTTGCTAGTCAAATAGGAACTGGCTTCAGAAGAATTTATATGATGCTGTAAGAATTCTGCAAATGAATGCAGACTATGAGAACCATGGGATTCTCCCACATACATGTACCTGTGACAACATTAAGGTGCGAAGGAAGGGGAAGAGGTCATATGCATTCTCAGAAGATTTTGAAGATAAATCAGTTTAGAAGACATTGACCTCATAGTGCGAAGACATTCACTCATATATAGAGAGTTGGTTCCAGATTTGTACGAATCCACGAATAAGTACAAGTGAGGAATCTAACTACTTTGTGAAGCATAAGTGAACATACTAGGCATATTATGAGATGCAGTATGAAATAGATCCAACTTGTGTGAACAAAAACTGCTTGTGGTAGAAAGTGATGGATCTATAGAATCAAAGGGGTCGTAAAAAGGAAGTTTTATTTACCACACGAAGAACTGCTAGACGGAGTGGGAGAGGAGGCCGAGCAGATCGATCGTCCGTGCCCTAACTTGGTGACGGAGGACACCTACAGCGACGGCGGAGAAGACGATGTCCGCGGCCGGCGTGAAGACGGCGTCGGTGAGGTCGCGGCAACTAAGCGCTTCGTCGCTGGCGTCGTCGAGGGTGAGTGGTGGCGCTAGGGTGTGTGCAAGAGTGGAAGAAAGGATAATGACTGTGGTGAGGCGTGTATTTATATAGACAGGTACGGCACAGTGTTATTACACAGGTGCCCCTGGTGATTCACATCTGAAGGACACGTGGCCATCATGCAACATATCGGAGGTTGTTCCACGTTCCAACGCATGCCTGGATTGTCGGGTGGCCGTTCCCACTTCTCCGGGTTTCATGTGAAGGAATTAGCATTGAAAACGTACTTAATGTTTGTCTCTGGATCTTCTGCTGACAAGGACGCAGAGAAGATATTCGACAGTTTCAATAGAATGCATATGATTTGGAGAGATAGAGTTTGAGATAGAAAGCATAGAGAGGTTAGGGTCCGATCACATTCACTTAGTTCAAAAGATTCAATAATGAAGACATAGCTATAAGTGAATGCTGTAGAGGACAGAACACTAATATATATATATATATATATATATATATATATATATATATATATATATATATAGATGAGAAGGACAGTCAAATCAACACAGTGAATATAATCATGAAGACAAGTTGAGATTGAAGCCAAACCAAATGTGAAGACATACCAAACGTAACGCCATGAGTGAAGCACTTCAAACAGAAAAATTTGGTGGTGGCGTTACCCACCGTATAGGAAGTATTAGACTCAGACACGGCGCACAATTATCGTGGCGCTCCAAAGTCAAATTCCACATTAATGTATTCACACTTAGAGTGTAAGTCTTCATTGATTGAACATATACTTAACTTTGTGTGTTGCACATCTAAGTCACCAATATGCATATGTGTTAGGATGTGTGCCTGATCACAGGACATTTGAGGATTCCAAGATATTTAGCTCACACCGTAACTTGCAAAACCTCTTCTCATCCAAGGGCTTGGTGAAGATATCTGCCAATTGCTCTTCAGTGTTGATGTGTATGATATCAATATCTTCCTTCACAACATGATCTCTGAGAAAGTGATGACGAATTTCAATGTGCTTTGTATTCGAGTGCTGAACTGGGTTGTTGGCAATCTTGATGGCGCTTTCGTTGTCGCACTAGAGTGGCACTTGCTTCAGATGAATGCCATAGTCTTTGAGTGTTTGTTTCATCCATAGAAGCTGAGCGCAGCAAGATCCAGCAGCAATGTATTCAGATTCAGCAGTGGAGAGAGATACACAGTTCTGCTTCTTTGAAGACCAACATACAAGTGATCGTCCCAGAAAATGACATGTGCCTGATGTAGACTTGCGATCCACCTTGTCACCAGCTTAATCAGCATCCGAGAATCCAACTAGATCAAACTCTGAGCCCTTTGGATACCATAATCCTAGTGTTGGGGTGTGAGCCAAATATCGAAGAATTCGCTTCACAGCTAAGTGATGTGATTCTTTTGGTGCCGCTTGGAATCGAGCACACATGCAAACACTAAGCATAATATCTGGCCTAGATGCACATAGATACAGTGAAGAACCAATCATGGAGCGGTATACCTTTTGATCGAACTCTTTACCATTGTCGTCGGGACCCAGATGATGTTTGGCGGGCATTGGCGTCGTGAAGCCTTTGCAGTCTTGCATCCCAAAATTCTTCAGGAAATATTTGAGATACTTCTCTTGAGATATGAAGATGCCATTGCGTTGCTGACGTATTTGAAGACCAAGGAAGAACTTCAGCTCACCCATCATGGACATCTGATATTGCTCTTGCATCATATATCCAAACTCGTTAGTGTATTTCTGATTGGTGCAGCCGAAGATAATGTCATCCACATATATTTGGCACACAAACAGTTCACCATCATATGTCTTCGTGAAGAGAGTGGGGTCGAGGGAACCAAGTTTGAAGCCTTTGCTCTTCAGGAAGTATTTGAGTGTGTCGTACCAAGCCCGAGGGGCTTGTTTGATGCCATACAGCGCCTTGTTGAGCTTGTACACCATGTCAGGATGTTTTGGATCTTCAAAGCCAGGCGGTTGTGCAACATACACTTCTTCGTCAATCTTGCCATTGAGAAAAGCGCTCTTCACATCCATTTGATACAGAAGAATGTTATGATGATTTGCATAGGCCAGCAGTATGCGTATGGCTTCAAGTCTAGCCACAGGAGCAAATGTTTCATCGAAGTCAATCCCTTCAACTTGAGTGTACCCTTGAGCAACAAGACGAGCTTTCTTTCTGACAAATTGACCATGCTCATCTTGCTTGTTGCGATATATCCATTTGGTGCCTATTATATTGTGCTTGCGAGGATCAGGATGCTTAACCAGTTCCCATACATTATTCAGCTCAAACTGTTGAAGCTCTTCTTGCATAGCTTGAATCCATTCAGGTTCCATGAAGGCTTCTTCAACTTTCTTGGATTCAGATATTGAGACAAATGCGAAGTGCCCATAGAAATTTGCTAGCTGTGTTGCCCTTGAACGAGTGAGTGGACCAGGTGCATTGATGCTATCAATTATTCTCTCAATCTGTACTTCATTTGCGACACGAGGATGTACAGGACGAAGATTTTGCTCTTGCTGATCATTGTCATTGTTATAAGGATTGTCTTCAGGCTGAGCACTGTCTTCAGGTTGATCAGGTGCGGAGATGATGAGTTCCTCTTTAGGCTGAGTTTCAGAAGGTATGATTTCTCCAGTTCCCATAAGTTTAATTGATTCACTGGATGGAACTTCATCTAGCACATTTGGCAGGTGCTCTCTTTGTGAGCCGTTAGTCTCATCGAACAGCACATCCACTGTTTCAACCACTTTATAATGAAAGAGGTTGAAGACTCTGTAGGAGTGCGAATCCTTTCCATATCCAAGCATAAAACCTTCATGTGCTTTTGGTGCAAATTTTGAAGTGTGATGTGGATCCTTGATCCAGCACCTGGCACCAAATACTCTGAAGTAACTGACATTTGGCTTCTTGCCAGTAAGGAGCTCATAGGATGTCTTGTTGAGAAGCTTGTGAAGATAAACACGGTTGATGATATGGCATGCAGTATCAATGGCTTCAGGCCAGAACTTTCTTGGAGTCTTGTATTCATCAAGCATCGTCCGGGCCATCTCAATAAGTGTTCTATTCTTGCGTTCCACGACACCATTCTGCTGTGGTGTGTACGGAGCTGAGAATTCATGTGTAATGCCCAAAGTATCAAGATAAGTGTCTAGACCAGTGTTCTTGAATTCAGTGCCATTATCACTTCTGATGTGCTTGATCTTGACGCCATAGTTGTTCATGGCTCGATTGGCGAAGCGTCTGAAGACATCTTGCACTTCAGTCTTGTAGAGAATTATATGCACCCAAGTATATCTTAAATAATCATCAACAATGACAAAGCCATAGAGACAAGCAGTAGTAGTAAGAGTTGAGTAATGAGTGGGACCGAAAAGATCCATGTGGAGCAGTTCGAAGGGTTGAGTCGTTGTCATGATTGTCTTCGAGGGATGCTTGGCCCTCGTCATCTTTCCTGCTTCACAGGCACCGCATAAGTGATCCTTCTTGAACTTGACGCCCTCGATGCCTATGACATGCTTCTTCCTTGTAAGGGTGTGGAGGTTCCTCATGCCAGCATGCCCTAGCCTCCGATGCCAGAGCTAGCATTCAGAAGCTTTTGCTAGAAGACATACGGCAATTTGTGGTCCTGCTGAGAAATCTACCATGTACAAATCATCTTTCCGATACCCTTCAAACACTAGAGACTTGTCAGATTCCCTTAGTACAAGGCAATGATATTTTCCAAACATCACAATCATGTTTAAATCACAAAGCATTGAAACAGACATTAAGTTGAAACCAAGGGATTCAACAAGCATGACTTTATCCATGTGTTGATCCTTTGAGATAGCAACTCTACCTAGACCCAATACCTTGCTTTTACCAGTGTCAACAAATGTGATGTGACTTTTGTCAGATGGACGTAGAGTTGAGTCCATAAGAAGGTTTCGCTTGCCAGTCATGTGATTGGTGCACCCACTATCAATAATCCATTCTGAAACAGCTGGTGTCGTACCCTAGAGTGCAGTTAGGGGGATAGGCTTCACGAAGAGAATTGTGAAGCAAAAACATTTGACGAACCAGTGGATTATGAAAGCTTAGATCGAGATTTGGACTGATAGGGCAAGTAGCAAGCGATTCAAGAACAAAGTACAAAATAAGACCATTTGGGCATTTGATCTTGTGCCCTACAAGATGTTTAAGGTCCCCAGCAGTAGCATCAGACGATTTTGGTTTTCGGCTGGAGACCTTTCCCTGCAAAAAAGAGTTAAGCTTTCTTAGCCACCCACATCTTCAAGGGTGGCTTCGAAGCAATGAGTCTAAGTGCAGCATCTGAGAACTTTGGCTTTGGAGCCCTAGCAAAAAGTCTTGCATGTGGACAATAGTACTCATAAGAATAAGTAGAATAGTTCTTGGTCTTATGAACATGGCGGTTTGATGAAACGCGCTCATATTCACAGGCCTGAGTATGGCTTCCCTGCAAAACATTTGCGTTAGTGCGACTCAGGTGAGTCCTCTCTCTGTATGAAGCCTTTGGACCGTATGAAGTCTGTGGTCTGTGGTTTGTCTTCTTCACCTGTGGTGTTATGATGACATTCACATGAAGATTCTCCAAACACCTTTTCGGCACCCAGACCTTCTTCATAGGCGGTCCATTCCTGTAGTTAGTACCAATATATCTGGCAAACACTTCACCATTCTGATTCTTAAACAGTTTATAGTTTGCATCAAAGGATTCATCAATAATAATGGAATTAGCACAAGTGAAGCCAGATAGAGTGGATGGATCCACTGAAGGTTCCTTTGCAGCAACCCATGTGGTTTTGGGGTACTGCTCAGGTTTCCAGTAAGAGCTATCAGCATTCATTTTCCTTTCGAACCCAACACCCTCTTTCCTAGGGTTTCGGTTCAGGATCTGCCTTTTGAGGACATCACATAGTGTCTGATGCCCTTTGAGACTTTTGTACATCCCTGTTTCAAGCAATGTCTTCAACCTAGCATTTTCAGCAATAACAGTGGTATCCTCAGCAGAGGGGTTAGTTACCACATCAACAGTTGAAGATATTGCAACAGTAGCAGCAGTAGAACACTCAGCAACAGAAGTAGCATTGTCACGCTCGATGCATTTAAGACATGGTGGTTCAAATCCTTCCTTAGCGGAACTGATCTGTTCGGCGCGAAGTGACTCGTTTTCCTTTTGAAGATCTTCATGAGCCGCTCTCAATTTCTCAAGATCTTGCTTCCTTTGAAGATAATCATAGGAAAGCTTTTCATGAGTTGTTGAGAGCGTTTCATGACGACTTACAAGTTCCTCATACTTATCGTGAAGATTTTTTATGTCTTCAATTAAGGACTGAGATCGAGTCATTTCAGCGTCTAACAGATCATCGCTTTTGTCTAACCATTTTTGAATATGTTCCATAGCTTTCTTTTGTTCAGTTGCAATTTTAGCAAGTGTTTTGTACCTGGGTTTTGAACCACAATTAGAGTCATCTTCACTAGATGTTTGATAGTGAGTAGTGTGTGTGTTTACCTTGGCACCGCGTGCCATGAAGTAGTAGGTAGGAGCGGAGTAGTCCTTGTCATTTGCATCGGTGTCAGTGATGAAGTCATTGTCATCAGTGTTGAAGATGGACTTGGCAACGTATGTTGTAGCGAGACTTGCAACACCAGAATCGGACTCCTCCTCAGACTCCACCTCCACCTCCTCAGAAGCGGACTCCTCCTCTGAATCCATTTCCTTGCCAACAAACACACGTGCCTTGCCAGATGAGCTCTTCTTGTGTGATGTAGACTTTGAGGAAGACTTGGAAGAAGACTTTGAATATTTCTTCTTATTCTTGTCATCAGAGTCATATTCCTTGCTCTTCTTATTCTTGTTGTTGTTCTCATTGTCCCACTGCGGACACTCAGAGATGTAGTGGCCAGGTTTCTTGCACTTGTGGCATGTTCTCTTCTTGTAGTCATGAGCAGAAGCTTCATCATTCCTTGAGCTTGATCATGAAGACTTTCTGAAGCCTTTCTTCTTGGTGAATTTTTGGAACTTCTTCACAAGCATAGCAAGCTCCTTTCCAGTGTCTTCAGGATCATCAGAACTGCTGTCAGATTCTTCTTCAGATGAGGAGACAGCTTTTGCCTTCAAGGCATGAGTTCGCCCATAGTTGGGACCGTAGATGTCTCTTTTCTCAGAAAGCTGAAACTCATGTGTGTTGAGCCTCTCAAGTATGTCAGACGGATCGAGTGTCTTGAAATTAGGACGTTCTTGAATCATCAGGGCTAGGGTGTCAAATGAGTTGTCAAGTGATCTCAGGAGTGTCTTGACGACTTCATGCTTGGTGATCTCAGTGGCGCCGAGAGCTTGAAGCTCATTTATGATGTCAGTGAGTCGATCAAACGTAAGCTGGACGTTCTCATTGTCATTTCTCTTGAAGCGGTTGAAGAGGTTGTGAAGGACACTGATTCTCTGATCTCTTTGGATTGAGACGCCTTCATTGACCTTGGAGAGCCAGTCCCAGACTAGCTTAGATGTTTCCAAAGCACTCACGCGGCCATACTGTCCTTTGGTCAGATGACCACAGATGATGTTCTTGGCAGTGGAGTCCAGTTGAACGAACTTCTTGACATCATCAGCGGTGACACCTTCACCAGCCTTGGGAACGCCGTTCTTGACGACATACCATAGGTCGACATCAATGGCTTCAAGATGCATGCGCATCTTATTCTTCCAGTAGGGATATTCAGTTCCATCGAAGACGGGGCAAGCAGCGGAGACTTTAATTATCCCTGCAGTCGACATAGCTAAAACTCGAGGTGGTTAAACTGAATCACACAGAACAAGGGAGTACTCTGATACCAATTGAAAGTGCTAGTGATCGACTAGAGGGGGGTGAATAGGCGATTTTTATGAAAGTCTTCAAAACATGGAAGTTTCAAAGACAAAGGATAGAAATAAACCTATTACCATACATCGGAAGGTAGACTACACTAGGCAAACCATAGTCAAGTATTCACTGAAGTGAAAGCACAATGACTAATAGCAGCTAGGCAGTAAAGATCAGGTAGGAAGATATTGTGAAGCCAATCAGAACAAGCAGTCACTCAGTGAAGACAAAAGATAAAGCAATCATACAATGACTTCACAAGGACCAACAATAAGCAAAGGGAAGGGAAGGATGAAACCAGTGACTCGTTGAAGACAATGATTTGTTGGACCA
The DNA here is from genome assembly GCF_018294505.1 of Triticum aestivum. NCBI lineage: Eukaryota > Viridiplantae > Streptophyta > Magnoliopsida > Poales > Poaceae > Triticum > Triticum aestivum. The sequence continues at coordinate 369,750,761 of NC_057800.1, read as the reverse complement.
TTTCCAGTTGCTGTGACAACTGTACGTATGGTTAGGGAGGCTGAGATTCAACTCAGAAGACCTTGTCTTCACCTTATTCCCCTTGAGCTAAGGACACCCAGTCCTCGCCCAATCACTCTAGTAAGTCTTCAAGGTAGACTTCCAAACCTTCACAGACTTTGTTCACCGGCGATCCACAATGACTCTTGGATGCTCAGAAGGCGACGCCTAACCGCCTGGAGGATTCACAGTCCTCAAGTGTAATAAGTCTTCAGATCACACAGACAGGAAGACTTAAGTGATGCCTAACACTCTTTGGCTCTGGTTGTTTAGGGCTTTATCCTCGCAAGGAATTCACTCTCAAAGGCTTCGAGGTGGGTTGCTCTCAAACGACAAAAGTCGTACTCCAACTCTAAGCAGCCAACCGTTTATGGTTGTAGGGGGTGGGCTATTTATAGCCACTAGGCAACCCGACCTGATTTGTCCGAAATGACCCTAGGTCACTAAGGAACTGACACGTGTTCCAACGGTCAGATTTCAAACACACACGACAACTTTACTTGGGCTACAAGCAAAGCTGACTTATCCAACTCTGGACAAGATTTGCTCTCATAGTCTTCACTCGAAGACATAGGATTTTGGTTAAGCATCACCTCAGTCATTTTGACTGGTTCTCTTGGACCCTACTTAATAGTACGGTGGTTCCTATGACTCAACAAAGAAGAAAAAGAACGACGAAAGAACTAAGTCTTCGCGCTCCATAGTCTTCACGCGATGTCTTCTCATGTCATAGTCTTCAATGTGAATGTCTTCACATACGACCTTTGACTTCAATGTCTTCATACATTGTTAGGGGTCATCTCTGGTAGGAAACCGAATCAATGAGGGACTTCTACCTGTGTTATCCTGCAATTCTCACAAACACATTAGTCCCTCAACTAGGTTTGTCGTCAATACTCCAAAACCAACTAGGGTGGCACTAGATGCACTTACAATAAGACATTTTCGCAGTTCAATTTAAAGTACCCAAACGTCTAGTATTTAGAAAAACAGGTAGTAGTTTTCTTGAGCACATATCTGGGAAAGCTTGCCACACTTTACATATGTCCATACGCTAATGCAACACCATTAGAATAGTACAAATATAGACTAATCCAGTGGCTAGTGAAACAGTAGAGTAGTTATTTTATTACAGGGTACAGTACAATGGTTTTACTGAACAGATTTCTATAAGCTCTAGCACTGGAAGATTTCTATAAGAATTAACAATACAAAATGTAAAGGTAACAAGTTTCAGCATTGGTATACTAGCTGTGCAAGAGCATTAAACCAAATACAAAAGTCTGAAGGTAACTAGCATTATTAAATAATGACAGTATAAAAAAATTGCAAACCATGCACCTTCAGGTAAATATCATTTCGAACTCGAGGGAACCTAAAAATTGCTATCCCAATCTTGATAATCAATCAAACATAAAAACTTGATCGAACGAATCAAGAGAACAGCCGGAGGAGGAGGAGGTGCCCACACTTGACCTTTCCTCTTGACACTGTACAAAAAAATTGACTTATTTCATGAAAGTGAGGTATGTAATCTATAAGCATTAACAGTGCACAAATTTGAAGGTAGTAACAAGATTCATCATTGGTATACTGGTTGTGGAACAACATTAGAATGCCTTAGCTGAAAAATCTTTAATACATCCACAATCAACATCTAACCCTGAAATAATCCAGTGACATTAAATGGCATTGCTTAAATTTATCGGTGGCATTAGACTGAGTGCGGCATTAGTTAAATGTGGATCACTTTAGCAGTAGCATTGCTTGACTTGACCGCTGGCGTTATACTAACAGCAAAAAAGTAGCAATAAGAGCATGGGAGGCCCATTCGGACAGTGGGCGCACCAGTACGATGTACCTCCACGGACGCATAGAGTGGAGAGGGAGGTATGGTTGCCTAGAGCAAAAAATATCTAGGCAGCATATGTGGATTACGTCCCATTTTTGTTCTCTTTAGCCACCTTTTTCCTATGTGAGGACAACAAACTGATCGACCTGGTCATTCTCTATTGCGTTGTCATGCCCCTTCTTCAACCAAGAGACACGGGACTCGTTCCTTAGCTACTAATTTTCCCCTTTTTCAACCTAGATGCGGGTTCGATGCCTAGTCTCTTGGACAGTACAGTCTCCCTTCCTTTCCTTATTCAATCCAGACATGGATTAGTCTGCATGAAGTTGGGTTTCCTTTAATAGTGCAAGTTAAGGTTTTCGTCTATGTGACCAGCAGAGCAGAGGATAGCAAATTGGGAAGATGGTGGAGTGGAAAAAGATCCGCATGCAGCGACGTGGCAGATGGGGCAATAGAACAAGGGTATGGTTCGAAAAGGGGTAGCATACCTGAGGGTCGGAGGGAAGTGGCTTTGCTCATGGTCATCTTCCTCTGCACATACTACGGCAGCGAGCTTGGGGACGGAGGCCATCTCGTGCGGGCGCTAGGTCTGAGAGGATGGCCTTGTCGTCAGTGCGTGACCTCGCTCGCCGACGACGAGTGCGTCAACGCTACACATCCTTTTATTCACCGGCGGATCTGTGATGACCGGTGAGGAGGAGAGAGAGGCCGTCTTTTTTAGATCTGGAGAGAGGGTGATAGTGTGAGAAGCAAGTGGGCAACCCTTAGCAAGAAAGCGCTGAAGCTCCAGCCTATATATCTTTTTATACTACTAGTACTAGAGGTGGAGTAGTGGTAGAGTACTTTATATTTTCTCTGCATACAGTACTAGTTAGTCATGCTTCAAAACTGAACAACATGCCATTACAAAAAAAGGTCGATAACTAATGCGTCACATCGATCCAACGCGGCCAGATCACATTTTGCACGAGAAATTACACACCATGTTTCGTTGACAGGTGGTCCCGTTCCAACCTGTCAGTGGGACGACGGTGAGTCCTTCTGTACAATTTCCGAACAGACGTCTATGTAGGTCGGGGGTGCCTCTTTGTGTACCGTGGCAACCGTCCACCGACTCTTCGCCTTTCCCTTTCAATTTGGAACTGTTGTCGCACGTTGTTCCTCCCTCCTCCATTTGCCTTCACCCTTCCTTCTGTCATTGTTCAATCGTCTTCTCCATGGAGGGAACAGGCCAAAAATGACCCTGTTATTCTTGCCCCGATCTGAATGATGACGCGGTGGAGGAACTCATTGATCGGTGCGACGTCATCACCTCGGCTAGCATGGGAGGTTCGTTCAAGACCATTCTCGACTGAACTAATAACATCATTACAAGGAACCCAAGGATCCAGGAGCGGTTTGATCTCCCCTATCTTCTTCGCCGTGACCTTGCTGACTGGCGCGTGGACGATGGAGGCTTCGCTTGTGCAAGTTGATGCCACTTGATAACGATACGTGTGATGTTAAGATGCCATCGCTTGAGGGTAAGGCTTGGGCAGGCACAAATGGAGATTGGTTTGTTTATATTGGGCACAACTGGGGAACTTCTGAATTTGTACACTTGTCACCGAGTTCCACTTCCAAAAATCACAGGCTGCCCAGAGGTTGAGCACACCAGTATTCTACGTATGTCCAACTACGATCATGGTGACTGTCGTCTACAGAAGATATCAATTTGTCGAGTTCTCGACCGCTCTTGGGGTTATAGGAATGCTTGTGTTGTCGCTATCTTCGACAAGCTTGTTGTCGTCCTTCATAGTTCGACTCGATGGATATTGCTCAAAAATCAGTTTCTATACACTGATGAGTACTGTGATGCAATTCAATACGAGGGTCTTGTGTTTGCTGCAACCACTCGTGGCACCATTTTTGCATGGAATCCTTATGCTTTCGGTACATTTTTCTTCCACCGTAATTATAATTGTTTCATCCACGTGCATGCGGGTTAGCTAGTTTCCCTTTACTAATTAACATTCTTGTGTTTCCAAGGTCCTGTGAACATTCCACCACCTATATTTGAAAAAAATTATAACCAAGGGGGAGATGACAATGATGATGATCATGAGCATGAGGACCCATATACTCAGTGGCGCCTGGAAACTTATTCCGATGGATCCCTCTTCTTGTCTATATAGAGGGCACTGCTGATGTTACTAAGGAAGCAGGTGTTGTCTCCCATGGTCGCACTCTCCGGACCTATTCCAACATCCGTTGCAGGGTATTCGGGATGGATACTACTGTGCTAGCACCAACACCTTCTCCCTGGTTTAGTATTGATACTCCTGGAGGAAACTCGCTCTTCCTTGGACAAAACTATCCAATGATGGTGAAAGGCAATCCAACTGTTGTTGACACAATGTTACTACCATTTATGAGAAGCAACTGTATCTATACCTCCGACATTGCTATGGTTCCCTATTGTGGCTATCACAATATGTGTCCTGACATAGGCCGCTTCAGCCTGGATGATCAGTCCTGCGTTGGTCTCGATATTGACAGTAGCTGCCCCTTCCTAGAGAATCACTTCTGGTTCAAAGCAAGTGTTTCCAACGCCGAGGATTGGTTGAGATGAAGTTCATTTCATTGCTTTTTATTTGTTGTGTGATGAAAACTTTAGTATTTATAATGTATCCTCGTTGTCGTTGTGGGTTGATGACCTGTTGTATGTAATAAAATGATATGCCTGTGATAAACTTACTAAATTTATGAATGGCTTTGAGTCGCTTCTCTGAGTGGGTGCTGCGACGAGGCAAAAAAATATATTTTCCAAATACATAATTGTACGTGCATTGCAACAGGTTATCAGATGAGTCCAATCAACAATAGTACTACTATTTGTACTAGCTTCACATGCTTCATGCGTCGGGCGGGTGTTTTTACTGTAGCTGCGAATCCCACCATCCTAGGTCCTCGGATGAGTCCCATAGAAATTGCATTCTGATGTTTGGGTTCAAACTTTCAAAATTGTTGCACTATCTCTATGTCTACGTATACGCAACAAGTTTGAAACTTGAGACAAGCACCCACCCTCACAAAGAACACTTTTTAACCTAGCACAGACTCCAGGAAGTTTGGCCATAGTGTGAGGTGGGCCATATGTTAATGTGTTTGCCGTATGTAACCATCACCTCGAATCCTCGATATATAGTAGGGTGGCATGGGCCAGAATCAAGCATTCACGTCCAGGACTACGACACACCCCACCAGCACGACTTCCATCTGACACCATATTTCTTGGAGTCTGTGCTACAACTATCTCTTCAACCTCCTCGTTTCTCTAACTCAGCCATCGCGCAGCGGGCAAGGTGGGAGTTTGCCGATAGTCGGTTTCCTCAATTGTCTTCCCACTTGTAAGGCCAACTCCAACACACGACCCCAAACGGACCTCCATTTTGCCCGAATTCTGTCATTTTGGGTAGGGAAATGGGGTCGTGTCCTGGCCATTTCTTGGATGCGGTGGCCGTACGCCCAACGTGCGGACGCATCCCGACCGCGTACATTTTTCTTTGCAAACACATATCTTTTTTTCATCATTGATTTTCGGTACATGGAAATACATCACAAAATTTTGACTAGAAAAGCAAGACCAAAGAAAAGAAGAACCACAAGAATACATTTTAGAAGATACCCAACTTCCATAACTGCTCCCATAAGTTGGATTAGTGCCTTCTCGATGCATTCATTGTTGATCTACGGAGGCTTGATGTCGGTGTCAAAACCGGCGGATCTCGGGTAGGGGTCCCGAACTATGCATCTAAGGCGGATGGTAACAGGAGGCAGAGAACACAATGTTTTACCCAGGTTCGAACCCTCTTGATGGAGGTAAAACCCTACGTCCTGCTTGATTTATTCTTGATGATATGAGTATTACAAGAGTTGATCTACCATGAGATCAGAGAGTCTAAACCCTAGAAGCTAGCCTATGGTATGATTGTATGTTGTCCTACGGACTAAAACCCTCTGGTTTATATAGACACCAGAGGGGGCTAGGGTTACACAAGGTCGGTTACAAAGGAGGAGATATACATATCCGTATTGCCTAGCTTGCCTTGCACGCTAAGTAGAGTCCCATCCGGACACGAGACGAAGTCTTCAATCTTGTATCTTCATAGTCCAACAGTCCGGCCAAAGGATATAGTTCGACCGTACGGAGACCCCCTAATCCAGGACTCCCTCAGTAGCCCCTGAACCAGGCTTCAATGACGATGAGTCCGGCGCGCAGTATTGTCTTCGGCATTGCAAGGCGGGTTCCTCCTCCGAATACACCACGAAAGAATTTGAATACAAGGATAGTGTCTGACCCTACAAAATAAGTTCCACATACCACCATAGAGAGAATAATATTTCCACAAATCTAATCTCCTAACACTTTTTGGCAACATGACATTATGACATGGCCCGGTGATTATTCGAACCGTTTCCTTTAACTAACCCCGCACATAATGCGAGGCAGTTTCTTGACACGTCTTGTCAAAGTAGAGATCGTGTCCCCCTTATTACGGGATTCTCATCAATACGGGCATGGGTAACCCAATCGCGCCATCGATTACAGCACTTGGGGGATAAGCGAGTTTTACCAGGCTAGTGGGGGTGCATAGTTTCGGCCACCCTTATAAAGGGACAAGGTTTAACTTTTTTCTACCCATGCCTTCTTCCTCCTTGCTCATCCATTCTTGCGCACTCGAGCTCCAACGCCCAAGTCCACATCATTCCCCTCAACCTTCTCCAATCATGTCCGGAGCGGGAGGCAAATGGATGACTTCCTCTGTTATGGAGGGACACATCAAGAAGCTGCGCGGAGCCGGATACTTAGCCACGAATATCGCGCATCGGCTGCCCGCTGCGGGGCAGATCGTTCCTACCCCTGAACCTCACGAGAGGGTAGTTTTCCTCCACCACTTCCTCCGCGGACTGGGGTTTCCCCTCCATCCATTCGTCTGTGGTCTCATGTTCTACTACGGGCAGGACTTCCATGATCTGGCCCCGAACTTCATCCTTAACATTTCGGCGTTCATCATCGTGTGTGAGGCTTTCCTCCGCATCCGCCCCCACTTCTTCTTGTGGTTAAAGACCTTCAATATCAAGCCGAAGGTGGTGGGAGGCCAACAAGCAGAATGCGGCGGAGCCATGGTGGGCAAGATGCCCAATGTTATATGGCTTGAAGGCTCCTTCGTGGAGACCATAAAGGGGTGGAAATCAGCGTGGTTCTACATCACCGAGCCGCGCGACACCAACTGGGTGGCTGCCCCCGAGTTTCGATCTGGAATCCCCATGAAGCTCACCTCCTGGAAAGAGAAGGGTCTGTCCTGGGGTTCATCGGTGGAGCTGGACGGACTCCAGAAATGTATCCGGAATATGGCAGGCAAGAAGCTCAAGCTTGTCAACATAGTCCAGGTCATGCTCATCCACCGGATCCTCCCGTGTCAACAACGGGATTTCAACTTGTGGTAGTTCGACCCGGCCCAGCACCAGACTCTGAGCGAGCTCTTCGACACGATGCACAAGGACGTCTGGAGGGTGCTATTCAAGGGCGCCGAGGTCCCTCCCTCTCTCACCGAGGACCGCGGGCTAAGCACGAAGCGCCCAGCGCATTCGGTGAGTCCTATACATTTGGTAGGATATTTATTTCCCCTAGCTTAACCATGTGCAGGGTCTGAGCTCCATGCCTTTGATAGGACTGGGTCGAGATGTCGGGGTAGATTAACTGTTCGGACCCTCTGCCCGAAGACACTGCGGACGCTCTCCTGATGGAGATCCTGACTCCGGCTCCTTACAAGGTGCCGGAGAAGACCAAGAAGGCCAAGGGAACCCGAAAGAGTTCCCGACGCCAGGTGTTATCAGACTCATCGTCCGATAACTCCGCGACGCACTCCTCCCCCGAAGACGAGGAGGAAGATGAAGACGTTGCCCCTCCAGTCGGGGAAG
>NC_057800.1:369590286-369742644 GCF_018294505.1 Triticum aestivum | reverse complement strand
AGGACTCTCCTTCCGGACTACTCCACCACTGCCATCGAAGGCGAAGACGAGTGGCTGCTCAGGGCCAAGCCCCTGGCGAAGTCGTACGTATTCGGATGCCAGAGTAACTCATAGCATACCTTTGTTGCACTGCTTCTCCTAATGCCGAATTATGATTATGTAGACCGCCACGAGCCCGTATCAACGTATCTTCGTCAGGCGGCTCCCTGGGCTCGTCGGATATGGATAGCGATCCACTTCCGACTGCCACCTCCCCTTGCCCTACGGACAACACTGAGGTATTGTCTCAAGAGGCACCGGGTCGAGGGTAGACAGTCCCAGAGGCGCCTCAAGGCGACCTTCCGGATTCCAGGAGCAGAGGGAGCAAGGCTCCCGAGGGCTCCGAGTTCGGCCCTCAGCCGAACACTGCGCCGGAACCTCCAATGGTTCCGGACTCAGGCATGCGGCCTCCTTCCAAAAGGGGCAAGACGACTATGCCGGTGACCTCTGTCCATCCAGAGGCACCGGACAGTCTGCTGGGAGCGCTTCGCAACGCTTCCATCGACGAAGAGCACCGCACTATTATGAGTGCGGTGATCCGGAAGGTTCAGTCCGCCAAGACCAGACTGACTGAAGCCTGTGCCAGCCTTCTAACAGGCTTTGAGCTAAGTATTTGAAATATAGGAAAAATATTACCGCATAGACAGTAGCCCCTGATGCTCTATTCGGTGTTCACAAAGAAAAGCCGAACAGAGGATCAAACAATATCGTAGGAGTCTAATATAAGTATGTCTATATGCGTATGCAGGCTTCGCTGCTAGCCTCTGCCGCACTGACTGCGGAGGTCCCCGCACTGAAGCAGGACCTTGAAGGGTCCAAGGAAGAGCTCGGCCTTGCCAAGAGGCAGCTCAAGGAGAACAAAGGTAAGTAATACCTAGTATATGGATATATAAAAAAGAATGTGATTGCGAAATGACGGGATCATCGTAAATTTGCCAGGGGCCACGGCCGAGGTGGCAACCCTGAAGCAAGCTCTATCCGAGGCCGAAAACAAAGCGGCCAAGGAGCGCACCGAGCGGGAAAGGCAGGAGGCACGGGTGGGCGAGGTGCAGCAAGAGCTCCACGCTCTCGTGACGAAGCACGAGGCGTTGGAGCTTGACTTGAAGACGCGAGAGTCCGAGCTTTCCACGGCCCTTGAGAGCGCAAAGAATGCCAAGGCCGAAGCCCAAAAGGCCCTTCAGGAGATTGATGCGATGAAGAAGATAGCGGCGGGTAAGGCATTATATATGCAAAGCAAGCATGTGAAAGTAAATTAATTGTTACTTACCCGAATCTGGAGCTCTCCAGGAGCATTTGCAGATTTGCCCCACAGCGTGTCGGATGCCGCATAGTTCTACCAGGCCGAGGAGGGAAGCTCAATGGAGAAGCTGTTCTGGTCTCAGTATACTGGGACCGAACACCCGATGCCTCTGAGCGACCAGCTGAAGCAACTAGTCGAGCTGCACAAGGCGGCCGAACAGGCCATGAAGGGCTTTATAGTCTGTATGTGGCCTGGCGACGCCCTTCCCAACAACTACTTCGGCCCGGTGAGGCGGCTTGTGGATGCCTGCCCACGGCTGGAAGTCATCAAGCAGTCCATCTGCATTGAAGGTGCACATCGAGCTTTCACCCGTGTGAAGGTGCAATGGGCCAAGATGGACGCCATGAAGCTGGTGAAGGAAGGGTCGCCGCAGGGCAAGGAGCATCGCCACCCCGAGATGTAATATGAGGGTGTCCTGAAGGGTGCCCTTCTCGTAGCGGACGAGTGTACGAAAGATGTAATATTTGAGTAAACTTGCTCGTGTGATCCTGTATTATGAAAACTTGTTCATATGCGCTATGCAACGCTTGTCTGAATTTAAAATATTACCTTATGTTCGGTTGTTTATCAAATCTGAGACATGGCTAGTCGTCGGCATCTGCCCCCATGCCACGAGTGCTGGGGTGTTCGAGATAAAACTAAGTACTCTTGTTCCCATTGTTGGGTCCTTCGAGGGAGGTGCTCAGCACAACGAACAAGGCAATCGGACCATAATGCGTTATCACTCTCACTTAGCCATAGAATTCTATAATTTTAAATTTCGGCGAAGCCCCTAGTATTCGGAAGCCCGAATTCGGGGCGCGATACACGCCGTAAGACGGACATGGCCGACTCCTCGTTCCAAGCGGCATAAGTCTTTAGGAACTTGAAACCTCTCGAACAGCGACCAGTCTCTCGCCTTATCATGACAGTCGGTTTTAGCTTTCTCTACGGAGGTGCTTAGCCTAGCAGAACCGAGGCACAATCGCAGTAGTTCTCCCAGTGCTACATTAGCCGATATAGCGGAACGTAAGGTACCAAAACATGGGAGCCGGGCAAACCCAACTATTGACCCAATACATGATTCGGAGTTGATGCATATAATGCTATAAGTTCGGGGTGCCGCACTGTCGAAAGTGTTCGGACTTCTCACGCCGTATTATGGGGTATGCTTAAGCCCCTAGAGTATTGGTCGTACCAGAGTGTATGGGTGCTAGATGTCGTGAATGAACATATATATAAAAAGGAAGAATGCAATAATAGTCTTAATGCTATGCATTGTTTATTTAAAAAGGTGCGTTAAAGCAGAATGATACAAGTAGTGCGATAAGCAAAAAGTAGGACTGTTTGACATGTCCCTTCCAAGGGCAAGCCGAGGAATAGTATTAAAGCAAATATTTCACTCGTTATCATAATCCACCTGGGAGTTTCGTGGTGTGACGTAGCTTTCTGCCTCCTTGGTTGCTGCATCATGTGTTCGGCAATCATGCTGCCGGACCGGGTTTGCAGAGATTAAAGTCCTGAAAGAGAAAAATAACAAAGCGGGAAGCCCCTAGTGCGGTTTAAGCTGCGACTTGGGGCGTGCCACAGTCGTGCCCCCCTCCCCGCCTGTGCCCATGGTATTTTTAATGCGTAATTATGTACACATGGCACAGACTTCGCCGTTTGACTGAGACCGGGGTGGGGGCCGCATTGCTATGCGAGCTCGGAACGTGCCAGGCGGTCCTATTGCCGATTACTCCGGGCGCGCTTGAAGGTGTCCGGATCCTTAATCGCCGAACTAGTGGATTGCCCTAAGAGGCTGCTTTGTGCTTCTGCTGCGAGGGCCGCAGTGTGCTCCTCCGTGCGGAGAGAGCGTTATGTGTTTCCATTGACTGTGATGACCCCCCGAGGTCCTGGCATTTTGAGGTTGAGATATGAATAATGTGGTACCGCATTGAATCTTGCGAACGCGGTTCGCCCGAGCAGTGCATGGTAGCCACTGCGGAACGGGACTATGTCGAAGATTAACTCTTCGCTTTGGAAGTTATCTGGGGATCCGAAGACCACTTCCAGTGTGTCTGAGCCTGTGCAATGGGCCTCTACACCTGGTATGACGCCTTTAAAGGTCTTTTTTGTGGGTTTGATCCTTGAGGGGTCTATACCCATTTTGCGCACTGTGTCCTGATAAAGCAGGTTCAGGCTGCTGCCGCCATCGATTAGGACTCGAGTGAGGTGAAATCCGTCAATGATTGGGTCTAGGACCAGTGCGGCGAATCCGCCATGACGGATACTAGTGGGGTGGTCCCTGCGATCGAAGGTGATCGGACAGGGGGACCATGGTTTGAACTTTGGGGCGAATGGCTCCAATGCATATACGTCCCTAAGCGCATGCTTCCGCTCCCTCTTGGGGATGTGGGTTGCATATATCATGTTCACCGTCCGCACTTGTGGGGGGAACCTCTTCTGTCCTTCGGTGTTCGGCTGTCGGGGCTCCTCCTCGTCATCACTATGTGACCCCTTATCTTTGTTTTCAGCATTTATCTTGCCGGCCTGCTTGAACACCCAACAATCCCTATTGGTGTGGTTGGCTGGCTTGTCGGGGGTGCCGTGTATTTGGCACGAGCGATTGAGTATACGGTCCAAACTGGACGGGCCCGGAGTGCTTCTTTTGAATGGCTTTTTCCGCTGACCGGGTTTACAGCCTTTGAATCCGGCATTGACTGCCGTATCCTCGGTATTGTCGATGTTAATGCAGCGCTTATGTTTGTTGCGACGTGACCTGTCGTTGCCATCCATGGTATCCGAAGTACCATGGTTCTTTGATATGTTATTTCTGCGAGCCAACCAGCTGTCTTCTCCCGCACAAAAGCGGGTCATGAGTGTCGTTAGGGCTGCCATAGATTTCGGCTTTTCCTGGCCAAGGTGCCGGGCAAGCCATTCGTCGCGGATGTTGTGCTTGAAAGCTGCTAGGGCCTCTGCATCCGGACAGTCGACGATTTGATTTTTGTTTGTTAGGAACCATGTCCAGAATTGCCTGGCCGATTCCTCTGGCTGCTGAATTATGTGGCTTAAGTCATCGGCATCTGGTGGTCGCATATAAGTGCCCTGAAAGTTGTCAAGTAATGCGGCTTCCAGATCTTCCCAATAGCCAATGGACTCTGCTGGTAAGTTGTTGAGCCAATGCCGAGCTGGTCCTTTGAGTTTGAGTGGGAGGTATTTGATGGCGTGTAGGTCATCATCGTGGGCCATAGGTATGTGCAGGAGGAAATCCTCAATCCATACCGCGAGATCTGTTGTGCTGTCGTATGATTTTATATTTACGGGTTTGAAACGCTCTGGGATTTGATGATCCATTACTTCGTCTGTGAAGCATAAGGGGTGTGCGATGCCTCTGTACTGGGCTATATCGTGACGCAGCTCAAATGAGTCTTGCCCGCTGTGTTCGGCCCAGCTGGACTTACTTTTACTGTATCCAGCGTGACGATTATCGTCTCGCATAGTGGCGCGCCCTCGTGATCCGTAGATCGATCTTGCATGTTTTGCTTTGTCCTCCAATACGTCTCGCAGGTCTGGTGTATTTCCCCATGCCTTTTTATTTGAATGGCGTCGGGGTGCGGGCTAAGCTTTTGGCTAGAATGTTTCTTTGTCGTGGCCACGAGGTGGCCGATCAGCCGCGTCATACGCCGGGGATGTAGGTTTCAGTGCTTCCTCCTCCAGTCAGGGTAGCAACCTGCACTTTGGGTAACTCTTGGAGGGGCGTTCGAGTTTATGTTCCTCGGCCGCCAGGACTTCAGTCCATCTGTCAACTAGCAAATCTTGATCAGCTTGAAGCTGATGCTGCTTTTTCTTCAGGCTATTTGCCGTGGCTATAAGCTTGTGCTTGAAGCGCTCTTGTTCGACGGGATCCTCTGGCACGACGAATTCATCGTCGTCGAGGCTTGCGTCGTCTTCGGAGGGAGGCATGTAATTATCATCCTCCGCCTCTCCATCTGCCACTCTCTCAGGAGGGCTGGCCTCTCCATCCTCCTGCCCTAAATCTTGTTGGAGGGGATTATTGCCGTCTTCGGCACTGTCCGGAGTGCTATTATCTCCTGTACCGGTATCACCACATTTGCCTTGGTGGGACTTAGAGCGGCGCCGCTGACGCTGGCGCTTGGGTTGCTTCTTGGAGGGGTCATCCTCCATTGTCTCATCGCCATTGCCTTCTTTGGGTGTGTCCACCATGTATATATCATATGATGAGGTGGCTGTCAAGTGCCCTGTGTGCAGTGGTTCCTCTTCGCCTCCCGCATCATCGTCCATACCGTCGATGTCTTCAGAGTCGAAGTCGAGCATGTCGGTTAAGTCATCGACAGTGGCTACTAAGTGGGTGGTGGGTGGGCGGCGAATTTCTTTGTCATCCGCATCCCAATCCTGCCGGACGTAGTTCGGCCGGGACTCTCCTAACAAGGAGAGAGACCTTAATGAGTTCAGTATGTCGCCGAAGGGCGAGTGCTCAAAAATATCCGCGGAGGTAAACTCCATGATCGGCGCCCAATCGGATTCGATAGGAATGGGCGTAGGCGGTTCGGAGTCCATGGACGGAGAAGGATCCGGCAGTTTGGCAACACGACTCTCATGAAGGGTAAGGTCGATATTCGAATCGATCTCCCTAGAGGATACAACCTCCGTGGCGGGGTCTATCCACCCGTCCACGGATGGCGAAACTGGCTCCGAATTGAGGGTCGGAGCGGCTACCGGTGCGAGTTCTCGAACAGTGTCCGATGGTAGAGCTAAATCATACTCATCGTGACCGCGCGACGCACAAGGCAGGGGCTCGAATCCGTCGAAGATCAAGTCTCCGCAGATATCGGCCGTGTAGTTTAAGCTTCCAAACCTGACCTGGTGGCCAGGGGCATAACTTTCGATCTGCTCCAGATGGCCAAGCGAGTTGGCCCGCAGTGCGAAGCCGCCGAACACAAAGATCTGTCCGGGGAGAAAAGTCTCACCCTGGACTGCATCGCTATCGATGATCGTAGGAGCCATCAGGCCTAATGGCGACGACACAGAGGAACTCTCAATGAAAGCACCAATGTCGGTGTCAAAACCGGCGGATCTCAGGTAGGGGGTCCCGAACTGTGCGTCTAAGGCGGATGGTAACAGGAGGCAGGGAACACGATGTTTTACCCAGGTTCGGGCCCTCTTGATGGAGGTAAAACCCTACGTCCTGCTTGATTTATTCTTGATGATATGAGTATTACAAGAGTTGATCTACCACGAGATCGGAGAGGCTAAAACCTAGAAGCTAGCCTATGATATGATTGTATGTTGTCCTACGGACTAAAACCCTCCTATTTATATAGACACTAGAGGGGGGTAGGGTTACACAAGGTCGGTTACAAAGGAGGAGATATACATATCCGCATTGCCTAGCTTGCCTTCCATGCCAAGTAGAGTCCCATCCGGACACGAGACGAAGTCTTCAATCTTGTATCTTCATACTCCAACAGTCCGGCCAAAGGATATAGTCCGGCCGTCCGGAGACCCCCTAATCCAGTACTCCCTCACTCGATCTTGTGTGCTTGTTTCTTCTTCGAGTGTAAAGAAATAGACGTTGCTTCCTCGCATCTAGTCTCATGTCTAGCCTCTATTCTCTCAACAAGTGCACTAGTCTCATCTCTAGCCTCTATGCTAGCTAAAATTACTAGAATATCTACTAAATTGTGCTCTATCAATATATCGATGTACTCTTCTTCCCAATACCAAAAATTGCATCCATTCTACACAATAAAATTTTAAGTTAGCACAACTAGCCTAATCTGAGAGCACAACCGAAGCTAAAGTAGCACATACCCCATCGGTTGAGCACTTGATGAACACCCATGCGGGATATTCCGGCGTTGTAGACAGGCGGCACAAGACCTTCTTTGGGCAGTCGTCGCACATAATGAGTGGCAACGGTGCGCCGACAAGCTTTTGGGCCAGCACTGAGCCCGGCTGACCGCCATTCATGTATCTGTCGGTGGACCACTGACGGTGTAGACCCGAGCGGCTAGACAAGGCATCAGTACCTGCATGCGGCCTTGCGGCCTTGCCGGGGCCTTCCGGCCCAGTGCCCGGCCAGTCCGTGGCGTCGTGCAGCCTCCCACAGCCGGGCGAGCTCAAGCCTGACCGGATTCGCTCCAAATCCGGTTGCCAGGTGCGCAAAACACGTAGCCATGGTTGGATAGCTCCGGGGCTTCGAGGGAAAGGGGGCTGAGCAAGCGCACGTCTGAGCTGCACGTGTTGGAGTTGGCCTAGCGGCATGGCGGACCAACAGTGTGGGGTGCAAAGTGGCTTCACTCGTGTGGGGGACGGAAGCCATCCCGCGCGGGCGCTCGGTCTGACAGGATGGCCTTGTCGTTAGTGTGTGACCTCTATGGCAACCGTCCGCTCCCCACTAGCCTCTTCATTGACATGTGGTCCCGTTCCAACATGTTAGTGAGACGACGACGAGTCCTTTTGTACAATTTCTGAACGGACGTCTATGTAGGCTGGGGGGCGCCTCTTCGTGTACCGTGGCAACCGTCTACCGACTCTTTGCCTTTCCCTCTCGATTTGGAACTGCTATCGCACGCTCTTCCTCCCTCCTCCATTTGCATTCACCCTTCCTTCTTCCATTGTTCGATCGTCTTCTACATGGAGGGAACGGGCCTGAAACGACCTTGTTATTCTTGCCCGATCTGAATGATGACGTGGTGGAGGAACTCATTGATCGGTGTGACATCATCACCTCGGCTAGCATGGCAGGTTCATTCAAGACCATTGTCGACTCAACTAATAACATCATTACAACGAACCCAAGGTTCTAGGTGCGGTTTTATCGGCCCTATCTTCTTCACCGTGAACCTGCTCACTAGCACACGGACGACGGAGGCCTCACATTATGCAAGTTGGTGCCGCTTGATAATGATACATGTGATGTTAAGATGCCATCATTTGAGGGTAAGGCTTGGGCAGGCGCAAATGGAGATTGGGTTCTTTATATTGGGTCCAACTGCGAGTGGGAACTTGTGAATGTGTACACACGTCACAGGGTTCTACTTCCAAAAATCTTAGACTGCCCAGAGGTTGAGCACACCGGTTATCTACGTACGTTCAACTACCGTCATGGTGATTGTTTTCTACAGAAGATAGCAATTTGTCAAGTTCCCGACCGCTCTTGGGATTTAATGGAATATGTAGTTGTTGCTATCTTCGACAAGCTTGTTGCCTTCCTTCATAGTTCGACTGGATGGATATTGCTCAAAAATCAGTTTCTATACAAGGATGAGTACTATGATGCAATTCAACATGAGGGTCTTGTGTTTGCTGCCACCACTCGTGGCACTGTTTTTGCATGGAATCCTTATGCTTTTGGTACGTTTGTCTTCCACCGTAATTATAATTGTTTCATCCACCTGCATGCGGGTTAGCTAGTTTCCCTTTACTAATTAACCTTCTTGTTTTTCCAAGGTCCTGTGAACATTCCGCCACCTATACTTGAAAAGTTTTATAACCAAGGGGGAGATGACGATGATGATGATCACGAGCATGAGGACCCATATACTCAGTGGCGCCTGGCAACCTATTCCGATGGATCACCTCTTCTTGTCTGTATACAAGGCACCGCTGATGTGACTAAGGAAGCAGGTGTTGTCTACCATGGTTGAACTCTCCAGACATATTCCAACATCCGTTGCGGGGTATTCGGGATGGATACTACTGTGCTAGCGCCAACACCTTCTCCATGGTTTAGTATTGATACTCTTGGAGGAAACTCGCTCTTCCTTGGTGAAAGTGCAACTATCCCTGGGTGGTTTTGGTAATTCCTAACAACATATAGCTCATTGAGCTAATACTATTTCAAGATAAATATTTCAGGAAAGCTCAATGATTGGCATGGCATGGATTAGAAATGTGGACCCCTCAAAATGCTAAGGACAAAAGATTGGATCAAGCTCTAAAGCTCAAGGCTCTACATTTTACCTTTTAGTGATCCAAGATCACATTGAGTCCATAGGAAAAGCCAATGCCTTTAAAAGGGGATGAGGTGTTGCTTAATGAGGTTATTACTCAAAATGCTTAGTGATATGCTGCAAAACCCTCAGCCACTTTCTCATATCCACATATGTCCCAAACCAAAAGTCAAACTCGGCCCCACCGAAATTTTCCATCCGGCGCCACCGAGTTCAGTTGACATAGCCACTGCCACAAAACCCTAGTCACTTCGGTCCCACTGATAGGGATCTCGGTCTCACCGAGATGGGATTGCAAACTCTCTATTTCCCTTTGCAATGTTTCGGTCTAACCGAGATGAGAGATCGGTCCCACCGAGTTCGTAATGCAAACTCTCTGTTTCCCCTTCATAATGTTTCGGTCCAACCGAAATGAGCGAATCGGTCCCATCGAGTTTGCCTAACCAACTCTTTGTTTGCTTATTACCAAAATCGGTCCCATCGAGTTTGAGTAATCGGTCTCACCGAGATTAAGTTATGCCCTAACCCTAATGAAATCGGTCCCACCGAGTTGACATGTCAGTCCCACCGAAAATCCTAACGTTCACATTTTTAACTGAATCAGTCTGACCGAGTTTTTTGATTCGGTCCCACCGAGTTTGGTAAATTGTGTGTAACGGTTAGATTTTGTGTGGAGGCTATATATACCCCTCCACCCACTCTTCATTCGAGGTGAGAGCCATCAGAACATGCCTACACTTCCATCATACGTTTTCTGAGAGAGAACCACCTACACTTGTGTTGAGGTCAAGATATTCCACTCCAACCACATAAATCTTGATCTCTAGCCTTCCCAAGTTGCTTTCCACTCAAATCATCTTTCCACCAAATCCAATCCTACGAGAGAGAGTTGAGTGTTGGGGAGACTGCCATTTGAAGCACAAGAGCAAGGAGTTCATCATCAACACACCATCTATTACCTTTTGGACAGTGGTGTCTCCTAGATTGGTTAGGTGTCACTTGGGAGCCTCTGTCAAGATTGTGGAGTTGAACCAAGGAGTTTGTACAGGCAAGGAGATCGCCTACTTCGTGAAGATCTACCCTAGTGAGGCAAGTCCTTCGTGGGCGATGGCCATGGTGGGATAGACAAGGTCGCTTCTTCATGGACCCTTTGTGGGTGGAGCCCCCCATGGACTCGCGCAACCATTACCCTTCGTGGGTTGAAGTCTCCATCAACGTGGATGTACGATAGCACCACCTATCGGAACCACGCCAAAAATCTCCGTGTCTACATTGCGTTTGCTCCCTCCAAACTCCTCACTTTACCTTCATGTGCGATGTTTTACATTCCGCTGCTATACTCTTAGACTTGCATGTGTAGGTTGTTTACTTGACTTGTGCTAATTTGCTAAAATCTGCCAAGACTTAAAATTGGGAAAAGGCTAGATTTTTATTTGGTCAAGTAGTCTAATCACCCCCCTCTAGACATACTTTTGATCCTACAAGTGTTATCAGAGCTTTGGTGACTATTTGCCTGGATTTCCATAGCTTTTGGTGATCATAGCCTTGGTTTCACAACCTAGGAGAGTATGGCGTCTAGCGAGGGAAATTACCACCGTAGAGGTCCTTACTTTGATGGTACAAATTTTGCTAGTTGGAAGCATAAGATGAAAATGCATATTCTTGGACATAACCCCGCCGTTTGGGATATTGTGTGTATTGGCTTGCAAGGTGAATTCTTTGATGTGAGAGAACCAAACCGTGAAGCTAGCATGGAAGAGTTGAAGATGCTGCAATACAATGCTCAATCTTGTGATATTCTCTTCAACGGATTGTGCCCCAAAGAATTTAGTAAAACCAGTCGTCTTGAGAATGCAAAGGAAATTTTGGATACTTTGATTGATACGCACAAAGGTACAGACTCCGTCAAGGAATCCAAATTGGATGTGCTTCAAGGTCAACTTGACAAGTTCAGAATGAAGGATGGTGAAGGTGTCGCTGAAATGTACTCTAGGCTTGCTCTCATCACAAATGAGATTGCCGACTGATGACCCACAAGTATAGGGGATCTATCGTAGTCCTTTCGATAAGTAAGAGTGTCGAGCCCAACGAGGAGCAGAAGGAAATGATAAGCGGTTTTCAGCAAGGTATTCTCTGCAAGTACTGAAATAAGTGGTAACAGATAGTTTTGTGATAAGGTAAATTGTAACGAGCAACAAGTAACAAAAGTAAATAAAGTGCAGCAAGGTGGCCCAATCCTTTTTGTAGCAAAGGACAAGCCGGAACAAACTCTTATATAAGGAAAAGCGCTCCCGAGGACACATGGGAATATCGTCAAGCTAGTTTTCATCACGTTCATATGATTCGCGTTCGATACTTTGATAATTTTATATGTGGGTGGACCAGTTCTTGGGTTTTGTTCTTACTTGAACAAGCATCCCACTTATGATTAACCTCTATTGCAAGCATCCGCAACTACAACAAAAGTATTAAGGTAAACCTAACCATAGCATGAAACATGTGGATCCAAATCAGCCCCTTACAAAGCAACGCATAAACTAGGGTTTAAGCTTCTGTCACTCTAGCAACCCATCATCTACTTATTACTTCCCAATGCCTTCCTCTAGGCCCAAATAATGGCAAAGTGTTATGTAGTCGACGTTCACATAACACCACTAGAGGCTAGACAACATACATCTTATCAAAATATCAAGCGAATACCAAATTCACATGACTGCTAATAGCAAGACTTCTCCCTTGTCCTCAGGAACAAACGTAATTACTCACAAAGAATATTCATGTTCATAATCAGAGGGGTAATAATATGCATATAGGATCTGAACATATGATCTTCCACCAAATAAACCAACTAGCATCAGCTACAAGGAGTAATCGACACTACTAGCAACCTACTAGCACCAATCCCGGACTTTGAGACAAGAATTGGATACAAGAGATGAACTAGGGTTTGGAGATGAGATGGTGCTGGTGAAGATGTTGATGGAGATTGCCCTCTCCTGATGAGAGGAGCATTGGTGATGACGATTGTGATGATTTCCCCCTCCGGGAGGAAAGTATCACCGACAGAACAGCTCTGCCGGAGCTCTACATTGGATCCGCCAAGGTTCCGCCTCGTGGCGGCGGAGTCTCGTCCCAAAAAGTTCCTTCTTATTTTTTTCTCATCGAAAGACCTCATATAGGAGAAGATGGACGTCAGAGAGCCACCAGGGGGCTCACGAGGTAGGGGGCGCGCCCTAGGGGGGGGGCTCCCCCCACCCTCGTGAGAAGGGTGTGGGCCCCCTGGCCTTCATCTTTGGCGAGGATTTTTATTTATCTATTTTAAGACGTTCCGTGGAGTTTCAGGACTTTTGGAGTTGCGCAGAATAGGTCTCTAATATTTGCTCCTTTTCCAGCCCAGAATTCCAGCTGCCGGCATTCTCCCTCTTTATGTAAACTTTGTAAAATAAGATAGAATAGCCATAAGTATTGTGACATAAAGTGAAATAACAGTCCATAATGCACTAAATATCAATATAAAAGCATGATGCAAAATGGACGTATCAACTCCCCCAAGCTTAGACCTCGCTTGTCCTCAAGCGAAAAGCCGATAACAATAAATATGTCCTCATGTTTAGAGGTAGAGGCGTCGATAAAAATAAAATACGGACATGAAGGCATCATGATTATTCTCATAACAGCAACTTATATAGATTTTGTCATATGATTAATTATGTTCAAGTGATGATTTATTCACAATGCAAAAGTATAAATCATAAACCTTATTGGGCTCCGACAAACTATAATCTCAGTCATTGAAGCAATTGCAATTTATCATAACATCGGGAAGAGTCTATGTCAGAGCTAAAAAGCAAGTCCACATACTCAACTATCATTTAGTCCTCCATAATTTCTAAGACTCATGCAATACTTGTGGTTATGAAGTTTTAATCGGACACAGAGAAAGATAGGGGCTTATAGTTTTGCCCCACAACCTTTTACCTCAAGGGTAATGTCAACAATAATGGTTCATGCTCCCCTACATCCAATTAGATATATATATATATATCATGTTCTTTCCAACATGCTGAGCTTTCCAAAGGATAAAATGAAAAAGGAAAGGTGAAGATCACCGTGACTCTTGCATAAGGTAGAGGATAAATAATAAAAGATAGGCCCTTCGCAAAGGGAAGCAGAGGTTGCCATGCGCTTTTATGGTTGGATGCATAAAATCTCAATGCGAAAGAACGTCACTTTATATTGCCCCTTGTGATATGAACCTTTATTATGCAGTCCATCGCTTTTATTACTTCCACATCACAAGATTGTATAAAGCTTATTTCTCTCACACCAATCAATCATACATATTTAGAGCAATTTTTATTGCTTTGCACCGATGACAACTTACTTGAAGGATCTTACTCAATCCATAGGTAGATATGGTGGAATCTCATGGCAAAACTGATTTAGGGATTTTTGAAGCACAAGTAGTATTTCTACTTGGTGCTGAGAATTTGGCTAGCATGAGGGGGAAAGGCAAGCTCAACAAGTTAGAGGAACCATGACAACATACTTTATCTCAGATATAAGAAAGACATAACTCATTACATTGTCTTCCTTGTCCAACATCAACTCTTTAGCATGTCATATTTTAATGAGTGCTCCCAATCAATAAAGATGTCAATGATAATATATCTATATGTGAAAACCTCTCTTTCCTTATTACTTCCTATTAATTGCAAAAATGACTAAAGCTATGTCTGCCAACTCCCAACAACTTTTAATCATCATACTCTTTCTATGTGAAGTCATTACTCTTAATAAGAACAATATGAACTTTTTGTTTCTTTTTATTCTTTTTCTCTTCTCTTTTATTCACCCAAGATCATGGCACAATAATCAAGCCCTTGACTCAACACTAATCTTTATTATATATAGCTCACGGACTCGATTACAAAGAAAGATCATAAAGCAAACTCAAAACTAGATCATGCCATAAACTTTATTCTACTAGATCAAGATACTACTAATAGGATCAAACTAAGAAAAATGATAAAGATAGGAGTTGTGATTGTGATACGATATTGGGGCACCTCCCCCAAGCTTGGCAGTTGCCAAGGGGAGTGCCCATACCCATGTGATTATGTCTCCTTCATTGTTGTCGGTGTAATATTCTTGGCGATGATTCCCCTCAGGATGCGGTTCTCCTCCTCGAGCTTATTGACTTGCTGTTTGAGGTCCATTATTTCTTTACGAAGCTTTCCTGTGACAGCTAAAGCTCCTTGCACCCAAGGGTGTTGCATAGCTGTGGGAGAACAAGTGACACTCCTCTTCATATTTTCATAAGAAAGAAATCTAACATTAGAAGGGATAACCGAGTTTGGAATAGCTGAGCTCTGTAGTTCCCCCATCGTGAACCCAGCTCGGAGGCGAGAGGTGACTTCTTGATCCTCCATGGCATCTACTCTCATCAAGTCAGCCTCCATCTCTTCCTCCGTTGCTGGCCCAAAGTGGTCAGCGTCGCTGTTTGCCCTTGGTTCCGGTGCCGGATTAGATACCTGGCTCTGCCCGATTGACCTTGAGAAGACATCTTGCTCTAATCTGCAGCTGCAATAGCTCGAAAACAAAAATAGAGGAAATTTGCGTGATACGGGAGTCAAAACCCCCGGGAGATTATATAATGAATTTTTACCGACCAAAATACGTAACATGCAAGAAAACGGAGTCCGGAAGGCACACGAGGTGCTCACGAGGTAGGGGGGCGCGCCCACCACCCTCGTGGGGCCCTCATGCCCTTCTTGGACTGCTACTTATTTTTCCATTTTTCTAAATATTCCAAAACGGAGAAATATTGCCTTAAAAATTGTTTTGGAGTCGGTTTACTTACCGTACAACATACCTATTCCTTTTCGGAGTCTGAAACGGTCTGTAAGGTGTCCCTTATGTATTCCTCCGGGGTTACGGTTTCAATAATATTGGTTTCAACATTTATGGGATTACCTGAGATATAATGTTTAATTCTTTGACCATTTACCACCTTCTAATTCATGCCCTCGAAGTTGTTGATTTTTATGGCACTGGAACGATAGACCTCCTCGATAACGTAGGGGCCTTCCCATTTAGAGAGAAGTTTTCCTGCAAAAAATCTTAAACGAGTGTTGTATAGCAATACATAATCACCTACATTAAACTCACGCTTTTGTATCCTTTTGTCATGCCATCTTTTAACTTTTTCTTTAAACAACTTGGCATTTTCATAAGCTTGGGTTCTCCATTCATCAAGTGAGCTAATATCAAATAACCTCTTCTCACCGGCAAGTTTAAAATCATAGTTGAGTTCTTTAATATCCCAATATGCCTTATGTTCTAGTTCGAGAGGTAAGTGACATGCTTTTCCATAAACCATTTTATACGGAGACATACCCATAGGATTTTTATATGCAGTTCTGTAGGATCGGAAGTATGTCTAGAGGGGGGGTGATTAGACTACTTGACCAAATAAAAATCTAGCCTTTTCCCAATTTTAGTTCTTGGCAGATTTTAGCTATCTTAGCACAAGTCAAGCAATCTCCACACAATTCAAGCAAGCATGCAAAAGAGTATATGAGCAGCGGAAAGTAAAGCATGTAACTTGCAAGAATGTAAAGGGAAGGGTTTGGAGGATTCAAACGCAATTGGAGACACGGATGTTTTTGTCGTGGTTCCAATAGGTGGTGATATCGTACATCCATGTTGATGGAGACTTCAACCCACGGAGGGTAAGGTTGCGCGAGTCCACGGAGGGCTCCACCCACGAAGGGTCCACCAAGAAGCAACCTTGTCTATTCCATCATGGCCGTCGCCCATGAAGGACTTGCCTCACTAGCAGTAGATCTTCACGAAGTAGGCGATCTCCTTGCCCTTACAAACTCCTTGGTTCAACTCCACAATCTTGTCGGAGGCTGCCAAGGGACACCTAGCCAATCTAGGAGACACCACTCTCCAAGAAGTAACAAATGGTGTGTTGATGATGAACTCCTTGCTCTTGTGCTTCAAATGATAGTCTCCCCAACACTCAACTCTCTCTCACAAGATTTGGATTTGGTGGAAAGAGGATTTGAGTGGAAAGCAACTTGGGGAAGGATAGAGATCAAGATTCATATGGTTGGAATGGAATATCTTGACCTCAACACAAGTGTAGGTAGTTCTCTCTCAGAAAATGTGTATTGGAAGTGTAGGTATGTTCTGATGGCTCTCTCCACGAATGAAGAGTGGGTGGAGGGGTATATATAGCCTCCACACAGAATCTAACCGTTACACACAATTTGCCAAACTCGGTGGGACCGAATGGTTAAACTCGGTCGGACCGATTCAGCAAACCTAGTGACCGTTAGGATTTTCGGTGAGACTGAGATGCAACTCGGTAGGACCGATATGGTTAGGGTTAGGGCATAACATAATCTCGGTGTGACCGATTACACAAACTCGGTGGGACCGATTTTGGTAATAAGCTAACCAGAGAGTTGGTCAGGTAAACTCGGTGGGACCGATTCACTCATCTCGGTGAGACCGAAATGTTACAAAAGGGAAACAGAGAATTTACATTGCAATCTCGGTGGGACCGATCGCTTATCTCGGTAAGACCGAAATGTTATGAAGGGAAACAGAGAGATTACAATCCCATCTCGGTGAGACCGAGATCCCTATCGGTGAGACCGATTTGCCTAGGGTTTGTGGCAGTGGCTATGACATTTGAAACTCGGTGGCGCCAGATAGAAAGAATCGGTGGGGCTGAGTTTGACTTTTGGTTTAGGTCATATGTGGATGTGGGAAGGTAGTTGAGGATTTTGGAGCATATCACTAAGCACTTTGAGCAAGCAAGCCACTAAGCAACACCTCATCACTCCTTGATAGTATTGGCTTTTCCTATAGACTCAATGTGATCTTGGATCAATAAAATATAAAATGTAGAGTCTTGAGCTTCAAGCTTGAGCCAAACTTTTTGTCCTTAGAATTTTGAGGGATCCACTTTCCTCATCCATGCCATGCCATTCATTGAGCTTTTCCTGAAATATTAATCTTGGAATAATGTTAGCTCAATGAGCTATATGTTGTTAGGAATTACCAAAACCACCCAGGGATAGTTGTACTTTCGATCTCCCCCTTTTTGGTAATTTATGACAACATATAGATCAAAGCTTCGACAAATGATAATAAGAGTGAAAGATATTGTTGCTTTGAGAAGTATGTGAAAAGCAAGAGCTCCCCCTAAATTTGTGCATATCTTAAGATTTGCTTTGGACTGCAAATGCACAATGAGTTAGGATCATGGGTTACTCTTCCATGTCACATACATCTTGGTGGAGCGCTCAAAATGATAAGAATTAAATACATGCACTCATCACCAAGCAAAGTGAATGATCATATAAGGGTAAGTAAGATAATATCATCTAACAAGCATAAGTGTAGCTTATGATCAACCACATGATCATCAATGTCTCACAGATAATAACATAGTATCTCAAGAAATCAAAAGACAAACAAAGTTTAACCAAGAAGACAAGAGAGAACAAAAGCAAACTCTCTCTCTCTCTCTCGAAGCCTATGATCTATACATTTTTCTCCCCCTTTGGCAACAAGTTACCAAAAAAAGTTCATAGAAAATGCATAGCACTAAAACGTTTCTCAGGCTTGGTCTTCAGGTGGTGGTGTCTGGAGAACTCCAAGAACGAAGGCTTCAGTCAAAGTAGATGGAGCCGATGGAGTTGGTGCTGGAGCTGGTTGCACTGGAGCTGTAGCTGGTGCAGATGAAGTGACTCTAGTGTCTGGAACAGGCACTGCAGCAGATCTCTGAGCTCGAGGCACTCTGGCAAATGCATCAGTGGTTGTCTTTCCCTTCCTCTCCTGCATGTCATCCTGTAGCTGCTCCACAACAGACTGAATCTCAGTTACTTTGACATCTAAATCATAGAATTTTTGTTCCACGATTCTTTCCAGGCTCTCCTGGTTTTGAGTTAGGGTGGCCAACCCCTTCTCAATCCTCAGAGTTGATGCTATCAAATAACCAAGCTGGTCCTGCTTGCTTTTCAAAAAGTACTCAGATGCCTCCTCTTGGGTTGGCATCTTGGCAACCTTCTCTTTCTTTGCTTTCTCCTTCTTCTCTTGAGCTTGTACTGATGATGGTTCATTCTCATTCATCACAACTTGATTGTCCTCAAAGTCAGGATAGATAGGCAAGTGTTCCTTATCCAACAAGTATGTGCCTGTGCCCATCTTTGAGTTTATCAACTCCTGGATCTGTGGGGCATATCCACAACTTCTTTTCTGGTCAGCTGTAGTCCTCTTGATAGTCTCAACTATAAGGCTCATGACCTTGAACTTCTATGGTACATCAAATATATGTAGCAAGTTAATTGCATGGCCTCTGATCATTCTATGATCACCAGACTTGGGCAAGAGAGTGTGCCTAAGGATCCAATTGATTGTAGGCAGCCCTGACAGCAAGTGTTTTACTGACCCAAACTGGTGAGTCTCAAGATCATCTTCAAGAATCTCCTTGTACATGTTTGCCATAGAGTTGTGATCCATCTTATTCTTGGCATAGACATCCAAGTCATCTTATTCTTCCTTAGGAGCATTGATCAGATTTGCCCATTCCTCAATAGTTGAGTGGTACCTTGTACCTTAGGCCACCATACTATCCTGCCATCTGGATAGAAGTGTGTTGTGGAGTAGAATTGCATTATGAGCTCCTCATTCCACTTTGTGAGCTTCTGCCCAACAAAGTCTGCAACTCCATAAGCCCTGAAGCTGTCAAACACACCAGGATAGTGTTCCTCATTTTCCTTGATATACTTCCAGTCGACCCACCTCATTTCACACACTATAGGCTTTTTGTCCAGCAGCACTGTCTCATAGAAATCTTGCTGTTCCTTTGTGTGGAACCTGTAATCAACAACAGTTCTTCTTCTTGTAGCATATGGGTCTGTCTCTCTCCATTTCCTCAGTCCTGAGTCTCTCCTGATCTTCATGTTCTCAACCACATGATGAGCATCATTGTGGTCTGGAATCTTGGGTTTGAGCTTCCTCAGGACTTGTCCTTCATCATCTTCATCAGCAGCAACTTCAGGCACTAGGGCCTTGTTCTTCTCAGCAGCTAGTATACTCCTGGTATTCCTTTTTGGTGCAGTCTTGGGCTTGGAGGCTGCTTTGGGTGCTTCTTTGGGCTTTGATGTTGCAGCCCCCTGTCCTGATAGCATCACCCATAAGCTTCTGTTCCTTGGGTGCTGGTGCAGCAACCTCTTCTTCCTCTTCTTCTTCCATCATGGAAGCCTTTCCAATCACTCTGGCCATGGTCTTCTTGACCCTTTCCTTCCTTTTCTTTCCTTCTGCAGCAAGCTCTTTGGGTTGAGATTCAAAGATGCTTGAGAGGATGCTCTGGCCTTAGACATTGGTTGTCTTCCTGCTGGCCTTTTGATCTTCATCCCTGGCTTAACTGCAGCTGAGCTGTACTCCTTCTTAACCACTTTCTTCTTGGAAGTGGCCTCATCCTCAACTGCCACATAGTCTTCATCCTCAGACTCTGAAGTTCTCTTCTTCCTTGTTCTGGTGGCAGCTTTGGGTAAGTTGCTGGGAGTGCTCCTGCTTCCATCATCTGAGCTGCTAGAGGGACTAGTGCCCTCACTCATGTGAACCTGCTCCTTTGACTTGTTCTGGCTGTCACTCTGATCATACATATTGCAAACACTGACAGCAGACCCTGTGAATAGATATAGACGAGATAGAGTGGATGAGCATCACAAAATGCAGAGGTTTTTGCAAAACAATGAGTCAAAAACTTAGTTTTAGTTTTCCACAGAAAGCATTTCGGATCAACCGATTTTTAAACTCGATGATACCGAAGCAGCTGTTGGAACCTAAACTAGTGAACTCGGTTAGACCAAGTCACAGTTCGGTGGCACCGAGACTGCTAGGGTTTCACAAAGTCCTGAACTCGGTCACACCGATTTGCAATTCTCGGTCAGACCGAAAATTACATGTGCAATGGCCTGAGCCGAATAGGTGGTACTGAGTTCCACAACTCGGTGGGTCCGAGATGGTTTCGGTGGAAACCTAACCCTAAATTTTCAATTCACGACTAAACTACGGAGTGTTTTGACTGGATAAGATCGTTTCAATCGTGGCAAGATTCATAATGAACACAATGTGCTAGGAATCGGACGGGGATAGCATTGTGATCGAGTCCATACCCTAGTTCGGCGATGAACTCACTATGGCGGCAATAGCGGGGGAAAATTCCGTTGACGGCGGCGGAGACCAGCGATACGAGGCGGCTGGCGACGAGGAGGACGATCCGGAGACCCAGGAGGCAGAGCGAGCTATGCGCGGGCGAAGGGGTTTCGGAGAAATTTCCAAAATTTTGCCCGTGAGTATATATAGCCCGACCCTGTCGGTGTGACCGAGTAGAACAACTCGGTGGCACCGAGATGCATAACTGTTGACAGTTACAACAACTCGGTGTGACTGAAAAGTTCAAATCGGTTGCACCGAGATTGAAAACCTAGATCGACTTAGTGATCTCGGTATGACCGAAATGGATGAATCGGTCAGACCAAAACACACAAAGAAGTTTTGGAAGTTTAAGTCTATGATGAATCGGGGACTCCGAGTGCTCCTCACACAGAGTGGTTCGAATCTGACTTGATCAAATTTTGTGATGTAGCATGAATAGAGTTTGAGATGAGAAAAGCATAGATAGCTAGAGAGGGTTCTTAGGCATTCTTGTCCATCCACTTGGCAAAAGAAAAGAAAACCAATCAATCAAAACAACAAGTGGATGTCCTCGAATGAGTAAAATATGCAATCAACATGCTCACACAATAAAATGGTAATTGAAATATGTGGCAAAGCATGCACAACCAATTCTAGCATCTATCAAACAATTGGCGATGACTAGGTCATCTATATATGAGTATATTGACTTAGGAGTCATATGAGAACATTTGATCATAGGTCATACTCATTGTTTAAGCACAAGTGGGATTACCATTTTACATAAAGCATTGTTGTGTTCACACCATTAGAGTTGCTTTAGCTCAATTCTTAGAGTAAAGCTCCCCCTAGATGTGAGATCCCCCCTAAGAGGGATGAACTAACCTTGGGTTTTGTCGATGATGACTTCATGTAGATGTTGAAGATGTGGATGCTCAGTGTTGATGTAGATCATTTGGAGCTATCCATTGGACTGAGTTGCACTTTCAATACCTACACGGGTTAGTCCCACAAGGAACAAACAAGGATATCCATAGACGTAGAGTGATGCACACACAAAATGATATCTATGGAAGCTTTTAGGTTACCTTGTCCCTTGTCTTACCAACAAGAGGGTTTGTGACTCCTTGAACTAGTGCAAGATGTGAAAGTTGATTGCACTTGTTCTTGCCAAGATGATAAGAGTGAAGTATGTTGGCGGAGTCACCCTCAAGAACTCTCTAGTTCTTATTCTTCAGGATCCACACCATCTTGATGGGAATCCTCGGTGTTGTAGTTGTACTTGATGAAGTGGAACTTGAAGTAGTCTTGGGAACCCACTTGACCAAGGCCTTAGGAGCTTCTTCAAATGCATCAATTTCCTCTTGAAGCTTGTCCTTGCCTTTTTGCTTGTGGTCTTGTGGTGGAAGATCATCTTGAGCTTGTGTCCCTTTGAGAGAAGTAGGATCATACTTCTCTTGTTGAGGAACAAACTTCGTCTTGGGGTATTGATCTTCTTCCCACTCAACTCCATTGGCATTGAACTTTCGTTCAAAACCAACACCTTGATTCTTCCGGTGCCTTCCTTGCTTGCGTACAATTTCCTCGAATTGCTTACTTCCGGCAAGGCTCTTGTAAACACCTTTCTCTATAATTCCCTTCAATAAGCTATTTTCTTGCTCAAGTGTAACTTGGCTAAGAGAATCATTAGTGGAATCAAGAGAACTACTAGAAGCAACAATATTGGATTTAGCATGATTATTGTTACTACTAGAGGAAGAATCTTTCTTGTTCTTGTTACTAGACTTGACTTGAGGCATGTAAGTGGATAAGAGTAAACGCTTGGCAATGTAAGAAGAACTTTTCTTACGAAGATCATCATTGATTGCTTTTAAGAACTCATGCTCTTGCTCAAGGTTGAGCTTTTCAAAGCGCAATTTCTCATGAGTCCTTAAAAGTTCTCGATGATCTCCTAAGATAGTTTCATGAGCTAACTTAAGAGTGTTTAGTTCTTTAGTTAGAGACTCAATCTTCTCCTTATCATTGCCATTCGTTTTATCTTGATTAGCATGATTAAATGACGTTTCATCATAGTATTCATCACTAGAGTTGTCAACAAGTAAATCATCATCACCTAACAAGTCATCTTCATCACTATTGAAATCAACATACTCGGGGTGTGATACCTTTGGGCCTTTAGCCATGAAGCATGTTCCAACTCCTTCATTTGGTGAGTCAAATATGTCGTAGGAGTTGGTTGTCACAAGTGCTAGACTGGCAACACCTTCATCTTTAGTATATTCGGAGTCGGAGTGATAGCTTCTCTCGGAGTGGTTGTCGGAGTCGGAGCCAGATACCCATTCACCAACATGAGCTTGATGTCTTCGTTTTGTGTAGCTCCTTGATGACTTGTCCTTTCTTTCCGAATCCTTGCTTCTCCGTGAGGGTCTTCGTTCATAACAATCATCTCTACTCCTTCTTTGTCTAGATGGTGATTCTTCTCTTCTACTTCTTCTCTTGTAGGGGGTCGTACGCTCATTGGAATAGTGTCCGGGCCTTCCACAATTGTAGCAGTTTCGCTCTCGACTAGAAGATCTTTTGTCATTGTAGGACCTTGACTTGGAGCTTGTCTCTTTGCTCCTACTCTTGCAGAACTTGTTGAAGTTCTTCACCATTAAGCTCAATTCTTCATTGAAGGTTTGTTTCTCACTCGATGATGTGGGGGCTTCACATGAGGCTTTGTAAGCACCACTTGATTTGTTGTGAAGTTCCTCTTTATCCTTGAGAGACATCTCATGAGCAACAATTCTTCCGATGACTTCCGTTGGCTTGAGATCTTTGTAATTGGGCATCATTTGGATCAATGTGCACACGGTATCATATTTTCCATCCAAGGCTCTTATGATCTTCTTGATGATGAATCTATCGGTCATCTCTTCACTCCCTAAGCCGGCAATCTCATTTGTGATAAGAGCAAGCCTAGAGTACATTTCAGCGACACCTTCACCATCCTTCATTTTGAACTTGTCAAGTTGACTTTGAAGCACATCCAATTTGGATTCCTTGACGGAGTCGGTACCTTCGTGCATATCAATCAAAGTATCCCAAATTTCCTTTGCATTCTCAAGACGGCTAATTTTGTTGAATTCTTCAGGGCACAATCCGTTGAAGAGGATATCACAAGCTTGAGCATTGTATTGTAGCATCTTCAACTCATTTGCGGTAGCTTCACGATTCGGTTCTCTCCCATCAAAGAATTCACCTTGCATGCCAACACACACAATAGCCCAAATGGCGGGGTTATGTCCAAGAATATGCATTTTCATCTTATGCTTCCAACTAGCAAAATTTGTACCATCAAAGTAAGGACCTCTACGGTGATAATTTCCCTCGCTAGATGCCATACTCTCCTAGGTTGTGAAACCAAGGCTATGACCACCAAAAGCTATGGAAATCAAAGCAAATGGAGACCAAAGCTCTGATACCACTTGTAGGATCGAAAGTATGTCTAGAGGGGGGTGATTAGACTACTTGACCAAATAAAAATCTAGCCTTTTCCCAATTTTAGTTCTTGGCAGATTTTAGCTATCTTAGCACAAGTCAAGCAATCTCCACACAATTCAAGCAAGCATGCAAAAGAGTATATGAGCAGCGGAAAGTAAAGCATGTAACTTGCAAGAATGTAAAGGGAAGGGTTTGGAGGATTCAAACGCAATTGGAGACACGGATGTTTTTGTCGTGGTTCCAATAGGTGGTGCTATCGTACATCCACGTTGATGGAGACTTCAACCCACGGAGGGTAACGGTTGCGCGAGTCCACGGAGGGCTCCACCCACGAAGGGTCCACGAAGAAGCAACCTTGTCTATTCCATCACGGCCGTCGCCCACGAAGGACTTGCCTCACTAGCGGTAGATCTTCGTGAAGTAGGTGATCTCCTTGCCCTTACAAACTCCTTGGTTCAACTCCACAATCTTGTCGGAGGCTCCGAAGTGACACCTAGCCAATCTAGGAGACACCACTCTCCAAGAAGTAACAAATGGTGTGTTGATGATGAACTCCTTGATCTTGTGCTTCAAATGATAGTCTCCCCAACACTCAACTCTCTCTCACAAGATTTGGATTTGGTGGAAAGAGGATTTGAGTGGAAAGCAACTTGGGGAAGGCTAGAGATCAAGATTCATATGGATGGAATGGAATATCTTGACCTCAACACAAGTGTAGGTGGTTCTCTCTCAGAAAATGTGTATTGGAAGTGTAGGTATGTTCTGATGGCTCTCTCCATGAATGAAGAGTGGGTGGAGGGGTATATATAGCCTCCGCACAGAATCTAACCGTTACACACAATTTGCCAAACTCGGTGGGACCGAATGGTTAAACTCGGTTGGACCGATTCGGCAAACCTAGTGACCGTTAGGATTTTCGGTGGGACTGAGATGCAACTCGGTAGGACCGATATGGTTAGGGTTAGGGCATAACGTAATCTCGGTGTGACCGATTACACAAACTCGGTGGGACCGATTTTGGTAATAAGCTAACCAGAGAGTTGGTCAGGTAAACTCGGTGGGACCGATTCGCTCATCTCGGTGAGACCGAAATGTTACAAAATGGAAACATAGAGTTTACATTGCAATCTCGATGGGACCGATCGCTCATCTCGGTAAGACCGAAACGTTACGAAGGGAAACAGAGAGATTACAATCCCATCTCGGTGAGACCGAGATCCCTATCGGTGAGACCGATTTGCCTAGGGTTTGTGGCAGTGGCTATGACATTTGAAACTCGGTGGCACCGGATAGAAAGAATCAGTGGGGCCGAGTTTGACTTTTGGTTTAGGTCATATGTGGATGTGGGAAGGTAGTTGAGGATTTTGGAGCATATCACTAAGCACTTTGAGCAAGCAAGCCATTAAGCAACACCTCATCCCTCCTTGATAGTATTGGCTTTTCCTATAGACTCAATGTGATCTTGGATCACTAAAATATAAAATGTAGAGTCTTGAGCTTCAAGCTTGAGCCAAACTTTTTGTCCTTAGAATTTTGAGGGATCCACTTTCCTCATCCATGCCATGCCATTCATTGAGCTTTTCCTGAAATATTAATCTTGGAATAATGTTAGCTCAATGAGGTATATGTTGTTAGGAATTACCAAAACCACCCAGGGATAGTTATACTTTCAAGTTCTATATGCCCATAATGCATCATCAAGTTTCTTAGACCAATTCTTTCTAGACCTATTAACAGTCTTTTGCAAAATTAATTTGAGCTCTCTATTGCTCAACTCTACTTGACCACTAGACTGTGGGTGATAAGGAGATGCAATTCTATGATTAACATCATATTTAGCAAGCATTTTACGGAAGGCACCATGAATAAAGTGTGAAACACCATCAGTCATTAAGTATCTAGGGACTCCAAACCTCGGAAAAATAACTTCTTTAAGCATTTTAATAGAAGTGTTATGATCAACACTACTAGTTGGAATAGCTTCTACCCACTTAGTAACGTAATCAACAGCAACTAAAACATGAGTGTATCCATTAGAGCCAGGAAAAGGTCCCATATAATCAAAGCCCCAAACATCAAATGATTCAATAACAAGTGAATAATTCATAGGCATTTCTTGATGTCTACTAATATTACCAATTCTTTGACATTCATCACAAGACAAGACAAACTTATGGGCATCCTTGAAGAGAGTAGGCCAATAAAAACCAGATTGCAATACCTTATGTGCAGTTCTATCTCCAGCGTGGTGTCCTCCATAAGTTTCGGAGTGGCACTTGCGTAGGATCTGTTCCTGTTCATGCTCAGGTACACAAAGTCTAATAACACCATCTACTCCTTCTTTATAAAGATGTGGGTCATCCCAAAAGTAATGTCTCAAGTCATAGAAAAACTTTTTCTTTTGCTGGTATGTGAATCTAGGTGGTATAAACTTAGCAACAATATAATTAGCATAATCAACATACCATGGAGTACTACAAGAGGTACTTATAACATTTAATTGTTCATCAGGAAAGTCATCATTAATAGGTAGTGGGTCATCAAGAACATTCTCTAACCTAGACAAGTTGTCTGCAACGGGGTTCTCAGCTCCCTTTCTATCAACAATATGCAAATCAAATTCTTGTAGCAAGAGAACCCATCTAATAAGTCTAGGTTTAGCATCTTTCTTTTCCATAAGGTATTTAATAACAGCATGATCAGGGTGAATAGTTACTTTTGAATCAACAATATAAGGTCTGAACTTATCACAAACAAATACAACTGCTAGAAGCTCTTTTTCAGTAGTAGCATAATTTCTTTGAGCATTATCTAGAGTCTTACTAGCATAATGAATAACATTTAATTTCTTATCAACTCTTTTCCCTAGAACAGCACCTACAGCATAATCACTAGCATCACACATAATTTCAAAGGGTAAATTCCAATCAGGTGGCTGAACAACAGGTGCAGAGACTAATGCTTTCTTAAGTATTTCAAAAGCTTCTACACAATCATCATCGAAGACAAATGGTATATCTTTTTGCAATAAATTAGTTAGAGGCCAAGAAATTTTTGAGAAGTCCTTAATGAACCTCCTATAAAATCCAGCATGACCAAGGAAACTTCTTATACCTTTGATGTCCTTGGGACATGGCATCTTTTCAATAGCATCAACCTTGGCTTTATCAACGTCAATACCTCTTTCAGAAACTTTGTGCCCCAAGACAATTCCTTCATTAACCATAAAGTGGCACTTTTCCCAATTCAAGACAAGATTAGTTTCTTCACATCTCTGCAAAACTCGATCAAGATTGCTCAAGCAATCATCAAAAGAGGAACCATAGATGGAAAAATCGTCCATGAAAACCTCGCAAATCTTTTCACAGAAGTCAGAGAATATAGCCATCATGCATCTTTGAAAGGTAGTAGGTGCATTACATAAACCAAAAGGCATACGTCTATAAGCAAAAGTACCAAAAGGGCATGTAAAAGTAGTCTTTTATTGATCTCTAGCCGACACTGGTATTTGAGAGAAACCAGAATAACCATCTAGAAAGCAATAGTGTGTATGTTTGCATAATCTTTCTAGCATTTGATCAATAAAAGGTAAGGGGTAATGATCTTTCTTAGTAGCTTTATTTAATTTGTGGAAATCAATTACCATCCTATAACCTGTGATAATTCTTTGTGGAATCAATTCATCTTTATCATTAGGAACAACAGTAATGCCTCCCTTCTTAGGGACACAATGGACAGGACTTACCCACTCACTATCAGCAACGGGATAGATTATACCTGCCTCCAGAAGCTTGAGTATTTCTTTCCTTACCACTTCTTTCATTTTAGGATTCAGACGCCATTGAGGATCATGAACTGGTTTGGCATTTGCTTCCAAATTTATTTTATGTTGACATAGAGTGGGACTAATGCCCTTAAGATCATCAAGAGTATATCCAATAGCAGCACGATGCTTCTTCAGAGTTTTCAATAATCTTTCTTCTTCATGCTCTGAAAGGTTAGCACTAATAATACAAGATATATCTTCTTTTCATCAAGATAAGCATATTTAAGATTATCAGGTAAAGGTTCAAGCTCAAACACGGGATCACCCTTGGGTGGAGGAGGATCCCCTAAAATTTCAACAGGCAAATTATGTTGCAGAATAGGTTCCTGTTTAAAGAATACTTCATCTATTTCCCTTCTTTCATTCATGAACATATCATTTTCATGGTCTAGCAAATAGTGTTCTAAAGGATCACTAGGAGGTACGGCAATAGAAGCAAGACCAATACTTTCATCCTTACTAGGCAATTCTTCCTCACGATGTTGTTTACTGAATTTAGAGAAATTAAACTCATGAACCATATCATCCAAGCCAATAGTAACAACATTCTTTTCGCAATCTATCCTAGCTTTAACAGTGTTCAAGAAGAGTCTACCAAATATAATGGGACAAAAGCTATCTTGCGGAGAAGTAAGAACAAGAAAATTAGCAGGATATTTAGTTTTCCCACACAAGACTTCAACATCTCTAACAATTCCAATTGGTGAAATAGTATCTCTATTGGCAAGTTTAATTGTGACATCAATACCTTCTAACTCAGTAGGTGCAATTTCATTCTTAATTGCTTCGTATAAAGTATGCGGTATAACACTAGCACTAGCACCCATATCACATAAGCCATGATAACAATGATCTCCTATTTTAACAGAAATAATAGGCACGCCTACCACAGGTATATGTTTATCTTTAGCACAAGGTTTAGCAATTCTAGCTGTTTCACCTTCGAACTGAATAACATGCCCATCAATATTATCAGACAAGAGATCTTTAACAATAGCAATATTAGCTTCTAATTTAACTTGCTCAGGAGGTGTATATGTTCTAATATTGCTTTTACGAACAACAGTTCAAGCTTTAGCATGATCCTTTACTCTAACAGGGAAAGGTGGTTTCTCAATATAAGAAGTAGGAACAATAGGATCATTATAAGTGACAGTCTTTTCTTCAACTTTATAGGTGCAACTACTTTTACTTCTATGGGAGGATGATATTTAAACCACTTCTCCTTCGGAAGATCAACATAAGTAGCAAAAGATTCACAGAAAGAAGCTACTATCTCAGAGTCAAGTCCATATTTAGTGCTAAAATTACAAAACATATCAATGTCCATAAAATATTTAACACAATCAAACTTAGGTGTCATACCTAACGCCTTACCTTCGTCGAGGTCCCAATCTTCAGAGTTGCGTTTAATTCTATCCAATAAATTCCATCTGAATTCAATAGTCTTCATCATAAAAGAGCCAACACAAGAAGTATCGAGCATGGTGCGATTGTTTTCAGAAAGCCGAGCATAAAAACTTTGCATAATCATTTCTCTCGGGAGCTCATGATTGGGGCATGAATATAACATTGATTTAAGCCTCCCCCAAGCTTGAGCGATGCTTTCTCCTTTGCGAGGCCAGAAATTATATATATAATTGCGATCACGATGAACAAGATGCATAGGGTAATACTTTTGATGAAATTCCAACTTCAATCTTTTATAGTCCCATGATCTCATATCATCACATAGCCTATACCATATCAATGCATCTCCCTTCAAAGATAAAGGGAAGACCTTATTCTTAGCAACATCATC
Organism: Triticum aestivum; assembly: GCF_018294505.1. Lineage (NCBI taxonomy): Eukaryota > Viridiplantae > Streptophyta > Magnoliopsida > Poales > Poaceae > Triticum > Triticum aestivum. The sequence goes on along the minus strand of NC_057800.1, from coordinate 369,713,032 downwards.
GGGTATACCTGCAAGCTTAAATAATCCACAAACTTCATCCACATATATTAAGTGCTCATCAGGATGCTTTGTTCCATCTCCTGTAAAAGGGTTAGCTAGCAGTCTTTCCATCATACCCGAAGGAAATTAAAAAGGAGTTTCATTTTCAATAGGTTCAGTAGGTTGAGGAGCAACTCTTTGCTCTACTGGATGGTGTGAAGATACCCCGAACAAGCCCCTCAGAGAATTACTTTCCATGATAACAAGTGACAGTAAATTTCAGCACACTATATAAATTTTTCCTTACCAAATTCCACCTACCAAAGGCGCTACACTCCCCGGCAACGGCGCCAGAAAAGAGTCTTGATGACCCACAAGTATAGGGGATCTATCGTAGTCCTTTCGATAAGTAAGAGTGTCGAAACCAACGAGGAGCAGAAGGAAATGATAAGCGGTTTTCAGCAAGGTATTCTTTGCAAGTACTGAAATAAGTGGTAACAGATAGTTTTGTGATAAGGTAAATTGTAACGAGCAACAAGTAACAAAAGTAAATAAAGTTCATCAAGGTGGCCCAATCCTTTTTGTAGCAAAGGACAAGCCGGAACAAACTCTTATATAAGGAAAAGCGCTCCCGAAGACACGTGGGAATATCGTCAAGCTAGTTTTCATCACGTTCATATGATTCGCGTTCGATACTTTGATAATTTCATATGTGGGTGGACCGGTGCTTGGGTGCTGTTCTTACTTGAACAAGCATCCCACTTATGATTAACCTGTATTGCAAGCATCCGCAACTACAACAAAAGTATTAAGGTAAACCTAACCATAGCATGAAACATGTGGATCCAAATCAGCCCCTTACGAAGCAACGCATAAACTAGGGTTTAAGCTTCTGTCACTCTAGCAACCCATCATCTACTTATTACTTCCCAATGCCTTCCTCTAGGCCCAAATAATGGTGAAGTGTTATGTAGTCGACGTTCCCATGACACCACTAGAGGCTAGATAACATACATCTTATCAAAATATCAAACGAATACCAAATTCACATGACTACTATTAGCAAGACTTCTCCCTTGTCCTCAGGAACAAACGTAATTACTCACAAAGCATATTCATGTTCATAATCATAGGGCTAATAATATGCATATAGGATCTGAACATATGATCTTCCACCAAATAAACCAACTAGCATCAACTACAAGGAGTAATCGACACTACTAGCAACCTACTAGCACCAATCCCGGACTTTGAGACAAGAATTGGATACAAGAGATGAACTAGGGTTTGGAGATGAGATGTTGCTGGTGAAGATGTTGATGGAGATTTCCCTCTCCCGATGAGAGGAGCGTTGGTGATGACGATGGTGATGATTTCCCCCTCCGGGAGGGAAGTATCCCCGGTAGAACAGCTCTGCCTGAGCTCTAGATTGGATCCGCCAAGGTTCCGCCTCGTGGCGGCGGAGTCTCGTCCCGAAAAGTTCCGTCTTATTTTTTTCTCATCGAAAGACCTCATATAGGAGAAGATGGACGTCGGAGAGCCACCAGGGGGCCCACGAGGTCGGGGCGCTCCCCCACCCTCGCGAGGAGGGTGTGGGGCCCCTGGCCTTCATCTTTGGCGAGGATTTTTCTTTATTTATTTTAAGACGTTCCGTGGAGTTTCAGGACTTTTGGAGTTGCGCAGAATAGGTCTCTAATATTTGCTCCTTTTCCATCCCAAAATTCCAGCTGCCGGCATTTTCCCTCTTTATGTAAACCTTGTAAAATAAGAGGGAATAGCCATAAGTATTGTGACATAAAGTGAAATAACAGTCCATAATGCAATAAATATCGATATAAAAGCATGATGCAAAATGGACGTATCACCGACTTAGGAAGTGAGGAGATGACCGATAGATTCATCATCAATAAGATCCTAAGAGCCTTGGATGGAAAATATGATACCGTGTGCACATTGATCCAAATGATGCCCAATTACAAAGATCTCAAGCCAATGGAAGTTATTGGAAGAATTGTTGCTCATGAGATGTCACTCAAGGATAAGGAAGAGCTTCACAACAAGTCAAGTGGTGCTTACAAAGCCTCATGTGATGCTCCCACATCATCAAGTGAGAAACAAGCATTCAATGAAGAACTGAGCCTAATGGTGAAGAATTTCAACAAGTTCTACAAGAGTAGAAGCAAGGAAAGAAGTTCCAAGTCAAGGTCCTACAATGACAAAAGATCTTCAAGTCATGAACTTAATTGCTTCAATTGTGGAAGACCTGGACACTACTCCAATGAGAGTACGGCTCCCTACAAAAGAAGAGAAGATTATCCCAAAAGGAGTAGGAGAGAAGAATCACCACCAAGAGAGAGAAGGAGTAGAGATGACCGTTATGAACGAAGAACATCACGGAGAAGCAAGGATTAGAAAAGGAAGGGGAAATCATCAAGGAGATACACAAAACAAAGACATCAAGTTCATGTTGGTGAATGGGTATCCGGCTCCGACTTCGACGATCACTCCGAGAGAAGTTATCACTCCAACTCCGAATATACTCAAGATGAAGGTGTTGCCAGTCTAGCACTTGTGTCAACCAACTCCTACGACATATTTGAGTCACCAAATGAAGGAATTGGAAGATGCTTCATGGCTAAAGGCCCAAAGGTATCACACCCCGAGTATGTTGATTTCAATAGTGATGAAGATGACTTGCTAGGTGATGATGATTTACTTGTTGACAATTCTAGTGATGGAAACTATGATGAACTTGCTATTAATCATGTTAATCAAGATAAAACAAATGACGATGATAAGAAGGAGATTGAGTGTCTAACTAAAGAACTAAACACTCTTAAGTTAGCTCATGAAACTACCTTGGAAAATCATCGAGAGCTTTTAAAGACTCATGAGAAGTTACGCTTCGAAAAGCTCAACCTTGAGCAAGAGCATGGGTTCTTCAAAGCGATCAATGATGATATTCGCAAGAAAAGTTCCTCTAACATTGCCAATCGTTTACTCTTGTCTACTTACATGCCACAAGTCAAATCTAGCAACAAGAGTAAGAAAGATTCTTCTTCTAGTAGTAACAATAATCATGCTAAACCCAATGATGTTGCTTCTAGTAGTTCTCTTGATTCCACTAATGATTCTCTTCGCCAAGTTACACTTGAGCAAGAAAATAGCTTATTGAAGGGAATTATAGAGAAATGTGTTTACAAGGGCCTTGCCGGAAGTAAGCAATTTGAGGAAATTGTACGCAAGCAAGGAAGACACCGGAAGAATCAAGGTGTTGGTTTTGAGAGAAAGTTCAATGCCAATGGAGTTGAGTGGGAAGAAGATCAATACCCCAAGATGAAATTTGTTCCTCAACAAGAGAAGTATGATCCTACTTCTTTCCAAGGAACACAAGCTCAAGATGATCTTCCACCACAAGACCACAAGCAAAAAGGCAAGGACAAGCTTCAATAGGAGATTGATGCATTTGAGGAAGCTCCCAAAGCCTTGGTTAAGTGGGTTCCCAAGACTACATCAAGTTCTACTTCATCAAGTACGACTACAACTCCAAGGATTCCCATCCAGATGGTGTGGATCCCGAAGAAGAAGAACTAGAGTGTTATTGAGGGTGACTCCGCTAACAGACTTCACTCATATCATTTTGGCAAGGACAAGTGCAAAGAACTTCCACATCTTGGACTAGTTCAAGGAGTCACAAACCCTCTTGTTGATAAGACAAGGGACAAGGTAACCTAATGCTTTCATGGACATCATCCTATGTGAACATCACTCTATGTCTATGGATATCCTTGTTTGTTCCTTGTGGGACTAACTCGTGTAGGTATTGAAAGTGCAACTCACTCTAATGGATTGCTCCAAATTATCTATATCAACATTGAGCATCTACATATTCAACACCTACATGAAGTCATCATCGAAAAAACCCAAGGTTAGTTCATCCCTCTTAGGGGGGATATCACATCTAGGGGGAGCTTTACTCTAATTAGTTGAGCTAAAGAAAATCTAATGGTGTGAATACAGCAATGCTTATGTAAAAGTGGCAACCCCACTTGTGCTTAAATGATGAGTATGACCTACGATCAAATGTTCTCATTTGACTACTCAGTCAATATACTCATATATAGATGACCTAGTCATCGCAAATTGTTTGATAGATGCTAGAGTGATTGTGCATGCTTTGTCACATATTTCATTTGCCATCTTATTTGTGTGAGCATGTTGGTTGCATATTTTACTCATTCGAGGACATCCATTGTCAGTGTACAAAAGTAGGGGCTCCCCTTTTGACCCCTTTACTTGTGCATGGGCAGTTAGAGCCACGCGTTGCGGCCACACTTAGCAAGGTAGAGGAGGGAAGCCGGAGAGAAGCCGAATCATAAGACAACCAAGGTGACGCCAGGACCAGAAGCACGGGAGCGCAAGAGGGCGAGGTGGACTCCCTCGGCAAGATCCTTGCTGAGGCGGCCACCCCGCAGCCCCGGCAAGAGCCTTGCCGAGGTAACTTACCCAAGGCCAGCAGAGTGAGCCACCCTTGAGCCCAAAGGTTCCGAACGTCGTCGACAACCACGTTGGGACCAGGGCTCGGGAGGCACCTCTGTGGTGGCATGCAGATCTTTGTCAAGATCATAAGCATATGAGTTCAGATGAGGACCAGAAGACGGCGACCCTTGGCAGGATCCTAGCCGAGGAAATCCACAAAACCCCCGGCAAGCATCTTGTCGGGGACGACTACGACACCATGACAAGACCCTTGCCGGGACCCCGGCAAGGCCCTTGCCGAAGACGCCAGCAGGGCCACTGCGAGGCCTGCACCAGCCAGGACTCCCCCGCCATTCGCATGCAGCTGCTAGCCCAACCAGCTGGGCAGGCACTTGCATGGTAACATGCAGCTTCAAGGCCAAATCAGCAAGCACCTGCGTGGTGCCATGCATATTTTTGTGAAGGCCCTACCACCGCGCCACCTCAGTTGCTTGCCTGCCTACATTGCGATGCATGCATCGCTATCCTAGGCGTGTGTCGAAGCGAGGCGGAGCGGCGATGGATGGGACGGGTCTCGTTCCCGTCCCCGATAAAGCTAATGGACACCTACGTAGCGCATTTAATGCACTTTGTCCCATAATGCTGTGCAATAAGCTCACGCACTGTAGGCCTTTCCACCTCCTGTGTGCCACTGTGGCAACCCCTTTTTCCTATAAAAGGAGGCCCGAGGCGACCAGGAGATGGATTCAGCTTTTTGGGGACGGCACATCCACCGTAGCTAGTTCAAAAAGCTCAAGAACACTCAATACATCCACCAAAATAGGACTAGGGTTTTATGCATCCTCGCGGCCCGAACTTGGGTAAACGATCCGTGTGCTTGCCGCTAAACCTGCTCTTCTCACGACCCCGCGACCGCCGACAGTAGAAGGGATCCCAGTGATCCCATAGGTGTCGTTCCCACCAACATATTTGGCGCGCCAGGTAGGGGCGCGCAGTTGTGAGAATCTGATTTAGGGGCCGGCTTAGCAGTTCCTCGTGGCCACGACTTCCACATAAGAAGACGTCCAAGAGAACAACGTCGCCTGCAAGCGCGAAGGACGCCGGTGCAGCTACAGGAAAGCTAAGTCATATGAAACCTTAAGCAATTTCCTTTTCATATATGAGGTTATTGGCCTTGAAGGTCCTTCCCTATGTATGAAAGCCTACACGCAAAGGGGCCCTTCGGCAATTGGCAACGCCCTTGTTCTATTTCGAGTCTACTCAACAGCTCAAGCGGCTGCGTCGAGAGTGGCAGGGTACCCTTCCGCAATTGGCAACGCTCTCTATTCTGACTCGAGTAAAGCTCGACAATTCGAGCGGCCGCGTTGAGAGTGGTAAGGTGGTTCGCTCAGCAGCAAGCACACCCAGCAGGCCATTGGGGATCCGTCCTCAAGGTGCCGCCCTGGGTTTACGCACTGGCAAGCCTACCCTTTTAACGTAGGGTAAACATACAAAGGGAAGATCGAACATGAAGATAACATGCATCGTACCAAAAGTGCTGCAGAGTTATATTACATCAATTGTTGTTGCGGTTCTAACTAAAGATAAAAACTGACTTGGTCATGAACCTGCAGCGGCAGTGGGAGACGGGGTGCCTAATCTCGGCGCTGGCCCTCTATCCTCTCGATTTCACCGATGCAGCTGATGATGTGTGTCGGTGTCAAAACCGGCGAATCTCGGGTAGGGGGTCCCGAACTGTCCGTCTAAGGCGGATGGTAACATGAGGCAGGGGACACGATGTTTACCCAGGTTCGGGCCCTCTTGATGGAGGTAATACCCTACGTCTTGCTTGATTGTTCTTGATGATATGAGTATTACAAGAGTTGATCTACCACGAGATCAAAGAGGCTAAACCCCAGAAGCTAGCCTATGGTATGATTGTATGTTGTCCTACGGACTAAAACCCTCCGGTTTATATAGACACCAAAGGGGGCTAGGGTTACACAAGGTCGGTTACAAAGGAGGAGATATGCATATCCGTATTTCCTAGCTTGCCTTCCACGCCAAGTAGAGTCCCATCCGGACACGAGATGAAGTCTTCAATCTTGTATCTTCATAGTCCAACAGTCCGGCCAAAGGATATAATCCAGCTGTCCGGAGACCCCTAATCCAGGACTCCCTCAGTAGCCCCTGAACCAGGCTTCAATGACGATGAGCCCGGCGCGTAGTATTGTGTTCGGCATTGCAAGGCGGGTTCTTCTCCAAATCTTGAATATCTTCCACGCGTCGAGCGAATGCGAGGAGCCAGGGCATTTTTACATTCGCCCCCCTAGCCAGGTAAATAAATGGTCTATTAAAGGGATGGGGATTCTTAGATCCAATCCATACCATCCTCCCACAGCGAGAATCCATCGGAGCATGCTCGGAAAAAATCCATTCCAACATGGCCGACCACCGCAGCTCCTCCTCCCGCCCCCGTAGCCCTAAGCCCGGTGATTGGGAGAGGTGTTCCATCCCGCATAGTCGATTAGTAGAGCTACAGACTTAGGGATTTCTCCGTCCAGCGTATATGGTCCCCGTCCGAGCCGGGCTCGCCACTTATAATGGCGGGGAGCAAGCGGAGAGCTTCCCCAGACCCTCTAAGGGGGAGCGGGGATGCCTCGTCCCTTACTTACTAAGGGGACTCGGATTTCCCATCCATCCATTCCTCCGCGGGCTCCTGGAGTTCTACGGCCTCCAATTGCATAATTTCACCCCGGCTTCCATACTACACATCGCCGGTTATGTTGCCCTATGTGAGCTGTTTCTGGGCTGCGTTGCTCATTTCGAGCTGTGGAAGAGGTTATTTTGCCTTGTGCCCCGCACACAGAAGGGGTCACTTTATCAGGTGGGCGGAGCCGAAATGTGGCGCATCGCCGAGACCGGATACCTATCCGGCACTCTGAAGAAGACGTCCGAAGACCGGCCTTCGGAGTGGTTTTATATGGAGGACGTTCCCCTTCCAGACCCTGTTCGGTGGGGTCTTCCTGAGTTCAACAATGCTCCTCTGAAGAAACACCGAAGCTGGCACCCACGGAGCCCCCAGGAGGAACACAACAGAGAAGTCCTTTACCTGATGAACTGGATTAAAGTGCTGGCTCAATCAGGATTGACAACAGTCGAGGTTAGGTCAATATGCATAATGCGGGAAGTGCAGCCACTTCAATATCGAGGGCAACCCCTGTGGTGTTTTAACAGGGAAGATGATGCCACCCGCTGCGGGCGTAAGGGACCGGACTCCGCTGCTACTTTAGCAAAAATTCTATCCGAGTTGTTCAAGGGAGAGGAAGAGGAGTTCATCCGTATCAAGCCATGGGATGGATTCTCCATGTACAACCAGCCAAGATGGGTGAGTTGTACCTCTTTACTCCCATTCTTCCCGCATTCTTCGTCGTAGGTACTCACCTTGCCATTTTATGGCAGGAACTGCGAAAAGCTCTAAGGGAGGTCAACAACCCATCTCCACAACCAGAGGACCCTGACCGGGCCCTCGATCCCGGACTCGAAGAGGATCCAGACATATTCGTGGAGCTGATAGACAGGCAATTCTATCAATTGAGCTGCGATGATGCCATGGTGGCCATAACAACCGACTATCCTGGACTGCTCCCTGCATCGCACGTAAGAAAAACCAAAATCCCAGGTCCAAAAATAGGATCCCCTTTTAGACACTTCACCTACCATACACATATGATGTTTCACAGGGAAGGCATTCGAGACGCCGTGCCGAACCCACAGCAACTTGCCAACAAGAGGCACCAAAGTCGGGTAGGCCAAAAAGGAAGGCGGTCAGAACGGAGACGCTGGCGCAGAGGTATGACACAAAAACTCGCTCCGTGGTTGTCGTCTTTCTCAAAATGTAATGACGTCCATGTTTCTTTAATAGAAAAAACGCTTGCCGGACTATATCTGGAGAGGCTGCCGATCACGCCTCCACTAGTCGGGCTCCAGGGCCGGACATAGAGGTGGAAGCCAACATGGGGCGGACGCCGGCTGCTCCTCCTACAGAGGATGCAGATAGACTATCCGCTACAAATTCAGAAGTGGAGAGCGCCATGAATCACAGGCGTCGTCGGGCCGTACTCTGTGACACTTGTTTCTCACCAAAGGCATTTGATGCCTTCAATTCCGGAGACGCGTACATCCGTGCTGCTCAAAATGGTCTAGCCAGAGCCACGGACCAGTATGTAAGGGATATACGGGTAAGCAAATCTGGCGATCATATGTATCAGTAGCCCTTGAGAGTTGAAACAGTTGACGCAACTGATTTAAGGATCATTATTTGTGCAGGTTCTTACGGAGAAGAATTCCCAATTGTCTCAAGAGCTGAACGAGTGCAAGGCCCAGCTGGAACCTGCTGTTGCCGCCTTGAAGGAGTCCAAAAACGGTCCCCCTGGTAACTCTTTTGTCTACTGCAAAGAATATGGGTACCAGATAGTATGCGACTTGTATGCACACATAACAATAGATGTTGCAGGTGGCCCCGGAGTGAATCCGGAGGCCGTGGAGGCGGATACGGCACGTAATGATCAACAGCGAAATGCTGGCGAGCGCGTGCTGACACGAGTCAGGCAGGAGAAAAATGATCTCCAAGACGCCAATATCCGGCTAGGCGTGGAACTAAAGGATGTCTGAGCCTAGCTTGCGGACTCCATGAAAAAGAATAAACGGCTTCGGCGCGGCATTTTTAGTAAGTGCTTGAACGAACTTGTTAAAGGAGTTCGGCGAGGAAGCTTGCTAACAGCGTTATGTCTGCAGGTATGCTGACGGGTCGTCCCGCAGAGGAGATGCCCGGGTCTTCGGGTGATCTTCTACCAAAGCTCTCACAATTGCACGAACAAGTTCGACAGGTGATCCAGGTTATTGCTCAAGCCTTGTGGCCATCCGCGTCCCCGCTAGGAGGCATGGGAGAGCTTATAGAGAAGCTCAAAGGAGCGCGACGACACTTCCGATTATGGAAGATATCGGCCTGCCGACAAGGTGCAAGGGAAGCCTGGGCTATGTTGAAGACAAGATATACCAAGGCGGACCCAAACCACATGGCCAAAGTCGGACCTGTGGGGCCTGATGGGAAAGAGATCCCTATCAGTTTAGTGTATGATCAAGTAGAATTAGCCACAAAGTATTCCCAACAGGATTGTAGGCTAGACAGTCTGTTGGATGGTATAGAAGAAGAATTTAATCAATCTTAGTGAATGTGTACTTCATGGAGGACCTTTTCGCTTCGACCTCTGGACCCGATAGTCCGGAGTGTATCCGAATACCCACTCAGTTATGTAAAAACCGGGGTATGTGTGGAAACCAGGCATAGGGGTCATAAGTTCTTGAACAGACAAGTACCCTACTAGCTATGTTATATTACATGGATAGTAAGAAACATCTTCTAGGGAGAATAGTCCCGTTAAGGGTTCCTTTCCCTGGGTACGCATGCCCTAATGTGCATGTCCAGACTGCGAGATGCAGGCTAAAAACATCTGGGGGCATGTAGTAATTTAAATGAAAATCATCTTTTATTCACCGACCGAATATTCCCTTAAGAACGCTAGCTTTCGGCTTCACCCAGTCTGAGGTACACATCCGGCTGACCTGGCAGTAACAATCGCAGAGGTGCTCCCCTTATGCCCTAGCCGAATTAACGAGAATGTAGGGCATAAATACAAGAGCCAGGCAACCCAGCTTGGCCAAAACTTAAGTCATATTGATGCATATAATGGCGAAAAAGGTACATGCGGAAGAATAACACATGTGCGGGGCATAAAGCCTGCAAAGGTAATTAGATTGAGCTTATGTATAAGAAGCCCCCAGGTATATTGAGCGCGATTAGCGCGTCAAGATTGTGTAACCAAGACACAAGCGTATCCCTTTAGGGCCTTGAAGAGAAAAAGATAAAGAAAGATAGAAAAAACAGATGTGCAAAAAATTGATGGAGGTAAGGAGACGAACATAGAGTCCGGCGCTAGGCGTAGAATCTTCGGAGTCTGGCTGCGTTCCATGGGTTTGGCTCGAGTCGATTATCTGATACATCCCGCAGATGGTACGCTCCACCGGTCAGAACCTGGTCGATAATGAAGGGACCTTCCCATTTGGGCTTGAGCTTGTTCTTTTTCTTCTCCGGCGGGCGTAAAACTATTTCGCCAACGTTATAGGTTTTGGCCCGCACTTCTCTGCTTTGATACCTTCGAGCCTGTTGCTGATAGAATGCGGAACGGGCTTTTGCCACGTCGCACTCCTCCTCCAGGGCATCCAAACTGTCCTGCCGATCGAGCTAGCCTCTCTTTCTTCATACATGCGCACTCGAGGTGAGTCATGAATTATGTCACAAGGTAGCACCGCCTTAGCGCCGTACACCATAAAAAATGGTGTGTATCCGGTAGTGTGATTCGGCGTGGTCCGCAACCCCCATAGTACGGAGTCGAGCTCCTCTACCCAATGAGTGTCTGATTCCTTTAAGGATCAAACTAATCTGGGTTTAATGCCGCTCATGATAAGACCATTCGCTCGTTCGACTTGACCGTTAGTTTGTGGATGATAGACAGAAGCATAATCGAGCTTGATGCCCATGTTGCTGCACCAAAGTTTCACCTCGTCGGCTGTAAAGTTCGTGTCGTTGTCAGTGATGATGCTATGGGGGACGTCATAACGGTATACAACCCTGGATATGAAGTCTATCACCGGTTCGGATTCAGCCGTTTTGATAGGTTTGGCTTCTATCCATTTGGTGAATTTATCCACCATGACCAGTAAGTATTTTTTATTATGGGTTCCCCCTTTAAGGGGTCCGACCATATCAAGCCCCCAGACCGCAAAGGGCCAAGTAATGGGGATTGTTTGGAGGGTGGTAGGTGGCATGTGGCTTTGGTTCACAAAAAGCTGGCAACCGACACAATGTTGTACCTGATGCTGTGCATCTGCCCGGGCCGTCGGCCAATAAAAACCTGTACGGAAGGCCTTGCTTACAAGGGCCCTGGCTGCGGCATGGTGGCTGCCGAGTCCGGCATGGATTTCCGCCAAAAGCTTCCGCCCTTCCTCTTCGGAGATGCACCTTTGAAGGACTTCGGTTGTGCTTTTCTTACAAAGCTCTCCCTCGTGGAGCTTGTAGGCTTTAGATCGCCGCACTATGCAACGTGCCTCATTTTGGTCCTCGGGTAGTTCCTGCCTAGTTAGGTAGGCCAGGAATGGTTCTGTCCACGGGGCGATGACGGCCATTATCACGTGGGCTGAAGGTGTTATTTCGGTGGCAGAGCCTCCGATTGTGTCGGAGTGTTCGGTATCTGGGGTTGTGGCTGGGTCCAAACTATTTTTGCCGGTGTCCCCTTCCCATACCACGGATGGTTTAAACAGTCTTTCCAGGAAGATGTTCGGTGGGACTGGGTCGCGTTTAGCGCTGATACGGGCGAGGATGTCCGCCGCCTTGTTGTTTTCCCGAGCCACGTGGTGGAATTCAAACCCCTCGAACCAAGCTGACATTTTGAGGACGGCGTTTATGCTACCATTTTCGGATCCTTGGCATCGAAGTCTCCATTTATTTGGGATATTGCGAGGTTCGTGTCCCCATGCACCTCTAGGCGTTAGATGCCCATGGAGACTGCCATCCGGAGACCATGTAATAGGGCCTCGTATTCGGCTGCGTTATTGGAGTCCGTGTATAGTATTTGGAGTACGTATTGCACTGTATCTCCGGTGGGGGACGTCAGGACGACGCCAGCCCCCAGACCAGATAGCATTTTAGAGCCGTCGAAGTGCATGATCCAATTGGAGTATGCGCCGTACTCTTTAGGGAGTTCGGCTTCCGTCCATTCGGCGACGAAATCGGCCAATACTTGCGACTTAATGGCTCGTCCTGATTTGTATGTTATGTCGAACGGGAGGAGCTTGATGGCCCATTTGGCAATCCGGCCCGTGGCATCGCGGTTGTTTATTATGTCATTGACTGGTACTTCGGAGGCCACCATGATTGAACACTCTTGAAAGTAGTGTCGTAATTTCCAGGATGCCATGAATACCGCGTATGCTATCTTTTGATAATGTGGGTATGGTGATTTGCATGGAGTGAGGACGGTGGATACATAATATACCGGCTTTTGAAGTGGGAATTTATGTCCGTCCATCTCTCATTCGACGACGAGCACTATGCTTACAACTTGGTGAGTTGCCGCTATATATAATAGCATGGTTCGCCAACAGTTGGCGCGTCCAAGATTGGGTTGGTGGCCAGGATGCGTTTTATTTCTTCCAGTCCGACCATGGCCGCGTCCGTCCACTCGAAGTGTTCGGTATGCCGAAGTAGGCGATAGAGGGGAAGTGCCTTTTCTCCTAATCGGGAGATAAAGCGGCTTAAAGCCGCCACACATCCAGTTAATTTCTAGATTTGCTTGAGGTCAGTTGGGATAGCCAACTGCGACAGGGCTCGGATTTTAGCCAGATTTGCTTCAATTCCTCTACTGGAGACGATGAAGCCTAGGAGCTTTCCGACGAGAACGACGAAAATGCATTTTTCCGGATTGAGCTTAATGTCGTATGTTCAGAGTTGGTGAACGTGAGCCACAAGTCGTCTATTAAAAAGTCGAGGTGTCTGGTTTTAATGACCACATCGTCTACATATGCCTTCACAGTCTTACCGATCTGCTTTTCCAGACATGTCCGGATCATGCGCTGATATGTTGCGCCAGCGTTTTTGAGCCTGAAGGGCATTGTGTTAAAACAAAATGGCCGTAGGCGTGATAAATGCCGTTGCGGCTTGATCAGACTCCGCCATCTTAATCTGGTGGTAACCGGAGTATGCATCAAGGAAGCACAATGATTCGTGTCCTACGGTAGCGTCGATGATTTGATCGATGCGAGGGAGTGGGAAGGGATCCTTTGGGCAAGCCTTATTAAGGTCTTTGAAGTTGACACATAGGCGCCAGGATTTGTCCTTCTTTGGTACCATCACCAGGTTCGCTAGCCAATCCGGATGTTTTATTTCTTTAATAAATCCGGCCTCCAGTAGCTTGGCCAGCTCGTCTCTCATGGCTTGTCGCTTAGGTTCAGAGAAACGCCGAAGAGTCTGCTTGACCGGCTTGAATCCTTTTAGAATATTAAGGCTATGCTCGGCCAATCTGCGTGGGATTCCTGGCATGTCTGAAGGATGCCAGGTGAATATATCCCAATTCTCGTGAAGAAACTCCCGTAGTGCGGCGTCTACAGCAGGGTCTAACTGTGCCCCAATGGATGCTGTTTTTGTAGGGTCCGTTGGATGGACTTGGAATTTAACTATTTCGTCTGCTGGTTTAACGGAGGTGGATTTGGATCTTTTGTCTAGTATCACGTCATCCCTGTCCACCGTGGAGTGCAGCGCGGTTAACTCCTCCGCCACAAGGGCTTCGGATAATGCCTCGAGGGCTAATGCGGCTGTTTTGTCTTCAACGTGGAGTGTTATGTCCGGATCACTAACTAGAGTGATTATTCCATTGGGTCTGGGCATTTTTGAGCTTCATGTACCCGTAATGGGGTATGGCTTGAAAAATCATGAATGCCTCCCGCCCTAGAAGGGCGTGGTATCCGCTACTCAACGGGGCCACTTGGAATGTAATTTCTTCGGACCTGTAATTCTCCGGAGTGCCAAATACCACATCAAGTGTGATTTTCCCAGCGCAACATGCCTCCCGACTATGGATGATTCCTCGGAAGTTCGTACTACTTTGCTCAATACGTGTGACGCCTCCGATTCAATCATACACTAATCATACATGCAAACGTGTACGATCAAGATCAGGGACTCAGGGAAGATATCACAACAAAACTCTACAAATAAAATAAGTCATACAAGCATCATATTGCAAGCCAATGGGCCTCGAAGGCTCGAATACAAGAGCTCGATCATAGACGAGTCAGCGGAAGCAACAATATATGAGTACAAACATAAGTTAAACAAGTTTGCCTTAAGAAGGTTAGCACAAACTGGGATACAGGTCGAAAGAGGCGCAGGCCTCCTGCCTGGGATCCTCCTAAACTACTCCTGATCGTCGTCAGCGGGCTGCATGTAGTAGTAGGCACCTCCCGAGTAGTAGTAGTCGTCATCGACAGGGGCGTCTGGCTCCTGGGCTCCAACTTCTGGTCGCAGCCATCAAGTATAGAAAGGCGTAAAAGAGGAAGCAACGCAACCGTGAGTACTCATCCAAAGTACTCGCAAGCAAGGAGCTACACTACATATGTATGCATTGGTATCAAATGGAAAAAGGCTATCATATATGGACTGAACTGCAGAATGCGGGAATAAGAGGGGGATAGCTAGTCCTGTCGAAGACTACGCTTCTGGTAACCTCCATCTTGCAGCAGGAGAAGAGGGTTGATGGTAAGTTCACCAAGTAGCATCGTGTAGCATAATCCTAACTGATGATCCTCCCCTCGTCGCCCTGTGAGAGAGCGACCACCGGTTGTATCTTGTCACATCCCTAGCTTCTGGTGTTGCTTACTGTTTGCATCTTGCTTGCATCATGTTTAAAATTTTGAAACTTGAACTGAGGAAATTTTAAAAGCCTCAAAAATTTAATTAAAAGAAGGGCAAATAACCCTAAAAATTGCATCCAATGAACCCAAAATGCTCTTCAATGATGTTTGATATTTTTGGCAATGGTTTTGATCCAAACCAAAAATAATGAACATTTTTGAAGAATAATTTTGAGCACTGGTTTTAAATCATATTGTATTTTGAATTTGAATTTATATTCATATAACTAGAATATACCTTCAAATGCTCCTGAAATAGTTTATGGGCATGTGGCTAGGTCCATTTTTGCAACATAAAATATTTCAGAAAGATTGGCATGAGTTTAAGTTCTAGTTTGAATTTAAACAGTGGCAACTAAATAAATAAAAGAAAACAGAACAGAAAAATAAAACAGAGCAGGCTTACCTGGCTCACCTGTAGTAGCCCACCTGGCGGCCCAGATGGTGGCCCAGCCCACCGGCCGAAGCGGTCGTCTTCAACCTCTGCCATTAGGCAGAGGCGTGTCGACGCGCGCACGCCCGAGGCCTCCACCTCCTGCTTCCTCCTCCCCGCCCTCATTCGATCGCCTGGAGACGTCACGACACTCCCCCGAACCTCTGTCACTCTCCCCCGTGCTTCCCCCCTTCTCTGGTCCCCTCCACCTCGCACATGAGCGGAGCGCAGCGTGCCGCCGAGCACCATCGCAGCCACCGGGCACGCCTCGCCTCCCCGTGTTGTCCCCTACATCCGCCTCGACGCCTTGAAGCTCCCCCTCAACGCGAGCATCGCCGGACGCCGTGTCGTCTCCGCGCACGACCGTGCATCCCCGCAGTCAAATCCGTCGCCGTCCGTGCCTCCCCGAGCTCACTGAGACCGTCTCCGACCCCGCTGTGAGCTCCGCCATCTTCTCCCCTGCTCCCCGCGCTTGTACGCATCCTCTATCCGCCTCCTCTACCGGAGCCGAGCCGCTCCGCCACATGGGCTCATCGCCGGCAAAGCCCCGGTGACCAAATGGCCACGTGCGTGCGTCCTTTGCACTCGCAACGACCCGTGGAGCAACGCTAGCACGACAGCCAGCTTGTTTGCAAGCCGCAGCGCTAACCCCGCACCACCCGAGCTCCGGCCGCCGCCTCGCTCGCCGCCGTTGCTGATTCTGACCACCCCAGCACCTCTCGCTGCTACCAAATGACACACCTCACCAAGACACGTCCGTAGAGCCCAGCCACGCGAGCTCTCGTCGCCGGAGATGGCCGGACGAGGAGCACCGCCGCGTTCTGATTAGCACCGGCGGCTAATCGCCGGTTAGTTGACGTGGCAGATTAGATTAGCCACTAACCCCGTGGTTAGTTTAACCGGTGACACTAACAGCTGGGCCCCACTCTCCAATTAACCCGGTTTAGTTTCTGTTTAGGTTTAACTAACCACAAGGGCCCCACAGGTCAGTTTGACCTGGCCACATCACCTGTTGACCGGACCCCACATGTTTGTGTCACTAACCTGTTCTAAGACACTAACCAGTGGGCCCCACTGGTCAGGTTTGACCTGGACCGACCTGTTGACCCTGCTGACGTCACCTAGATGCAATGCTGACGCAGTTAACATTTTCTGGATTTAAAATAATTCAGAAAATTGCAGAAAATATCCAAAACTTCAAAAATTCATAGTAATTCAATCGTAACTCCAAATCAAAGAAATTATATATGAAAAATGATCAGAAAAATCCAACCTATCCATCTGTACTGTTTTCATGCATGTTTGAGCAAGTTAACCTCACTGTTTAGGATCAAACATGATTAGGACAAATTTGATAATAGGTTTGGAGTTGGAATTTGATCTAGCTTTGAATTCCACTTCAATTAAAATGACTTTCTGTTGCATTAGCCCAAACACCAGCATGTTGCCATGTCATGATCATACATCATATTGTTGCATCGCATTGATTGTGTTACCTCTTGTTTGCCGGTGTTTGTTCCCCCTCGGTAGACGTGTGTTCCGGCGACGAGAACGATGACACCGATGAAGTGTGTTCCTCTTTAGAAGTGTCAGGCAAGCAAACCCCCTTGTTCATTCCGATACAATCCCACTCTCTCGCTCCTGCTCTTTTACTGCATTAGGACAAAAACATTTCAACTATTACATGCTGCGGTAGCTGAACCCCTTTCCTCTGCATGACCTATCATTGCCACAATAAATAGATGAAACCCACTAGCATGACTAGGAGTTGTTTGAGCCCTGATGTGCCTACCCATTCATGTTTGTTTGTCATGCCTGCTACTGCTTAGAGTTGAGTCAGGTCTGATTCATCGGGGATGAATTGGAATGTGGTGAACATGTCCTACTGTTGAGAGCTAAGTGTGTGAACACGATTTGGTAAAGGTAGCGGTGAGAGGCCATGTAGGAGTACATGGTGGGTTGTCTCATTGCAGACGTCCTTAGGAACTGAGTTCTGTGTTTGTGATCCATGAACCATGCATTGGAATGCTTAAGTGCCCCTCTCGACTTATTAATCAACCTGATCTCTGTCCAGGAGTTGCAACTAGTTTCTGGTGTTTGTAGGTAGTTTTAGTAGTCTACCAAGTGGCACCCGGTACAGGTGGGCTTGGGGCAGACTAGGCACAGTGGCCCGGTGTACCAAGTGGCACCTGGATGGTGGGCTTGGGAACTCTGTACACATCGTTTGGGACCGTGAGCGACACCCCCGCGGAATCTCCTTGCAGATGGAACCCGAATAGGCGATAAAACTGGACTAGAGACTTGTTGGTTAGTCAGGTCGTGGCCAACTCCCTCACCAGGATTCCGCTTGAAGGTTGCCGAGATACATGACGTGTACATGGTGGTAAGTGGCGAGAGCGTGTGTGAAGAAGTACACCCCTGCAGGGTTATCATTATCTATTCGAATAGCCGGATTCCTCGGATATGGAAACTTGGACCCCATGCATAGTTCATAGACAAGTGAAAGTGGATACTCTAAAATGTGCAAGATAAGTGTGAGTGCTATGGATGGCGTTCTCGCAGGGAGGCGGGGGCGGATCTATAGTGGAGTATTGATATGGTGAATATGTGGACTCGTGTGCGCCAGCTCAGCAGAGTTACTTGCAGTCGTAGTTCAGGATAGCCACCGAGTCAAAGCTGGCTTGCTGCAGTCAAACTCCACCACCTTTTTGTTGATAATGATGCATATATAGCTAGTTCTGATGTAAGTCTTGCTGAGTACATTTGTACTCAAGTTTGCTTAATTTATGTTTTGCAGAGAGACGTCAGTCTCGCTAGTAGTTCCGCTTGGACTTCGACGTTTATCTTGTTACCTCAGCTACGATCTTGTACCCTTGGGAGGGTCTTGTGGATAGTAAGGCTTCTGAGCCTTCTTCATTTGTAGTTGTCTGTACTCAGACAAGTTAAGCTTCTACATGTGCTTTGACTTGTATGCTCTGAATGTTGGGTCATGAGACCCATCTTTGTAATATCTCGCTCCTCGGAGCCAAATGAATAAATACTCTGAGTCGTAGAGTCTTGTTGTGATGCCATGTTGTATTGCACATATTGAGCATATTGTGTGTATGATTGAAATGCTTGGTATGTGTGGGATCCGACAACCTAGTTGTTTATCCTTGGTAGCCTCTCTTATGGGGAAATGTAGTCTTGTGCTTCCATGAGCCATAGTAGTCCTCTACAGCCAGGTTCACCGGAGTCCTGCTAGCCCAGCACTACTGCTCCAGAACACTTGACTGGCCGGCATGTGATTCACTTCGTTCCTGTGTCTGTCCCTTCGGGGAAATGTCACGCGGTGACATCCGGAGTCCTGCCTAGCCTGCTACAGCCCAGTTCACCGGAGTCCTGTTAGCCCAGTGCTATAGCCCGGATTCGCACGCTGCTGACCGACATGCTCCATGTTGATTCATGTATGCATGTCCCTGTAAGTTAGTGCCACTTTGGGTTCACGACTAGTCATGTCGGCCCGGGTTCTCTATCATATGGATGCTAGTGACACTATCATATACGTGAGCCAAAAGGCGCAAACGGTCCCGGGCCATGGTAAGGCGACACCCGTGGGAATACCGTGCGTGAGGCCGCAAAGTGATATTAGGTGTTACCGGCTAGATCGATGTGACTTGGAATCGGGGTTCTGACAGTTTTGGTATCAGAGCCTGACTGCCTGTAGGATTACCAAGCCAAGCTGGTCGAAGTCGTGTTTAGAAAGGCTTTAGTTATATAAGGAAATTGATTGTGGATGGGAACGTAAGGCTCTTTTTACTCCTTATCCTCATGACCTTCTGATCTGAGTCATCTTATCTTTTCTACGGGGTTAAGAACTAGGCTTCTCTTCTATCTCTCAGGATGACGTGTTACTAAACCATAGTTGCCTAGGATTGTTGGATTTAAACCTCAGTCCAGTTTCTACTACCCAGTGTGTTGTTAGCTGGCCTCAGAACCTTCATATTGTGATGTTGAGTGGTTATGCCACCATTTTTGCAGGATGTCTCAAATCATTTTGAGCATTTACAGCCGTTATGTTGTCCGAGTCATCCCAGGTTTCTAGATAGTCTGATGCACTTGCAATCATTCCTCCATGTTACCGATGTCCTTTTGGGCCAGATTAAGCACACTAATCGGTCTGTTGAGGTACTCCATTGCCTTGACATATATGTTGGAGCTAGTATTATGACCCTAGGCATTCTAGCGAACCACCCACTAATCTAGCAATGTTTTATATCCCCAGTGTGAAAATTCTGGCCACCTTTCTTGAAAGCATCATGTGATGTTATTTGGTAGTAGGTATTCTATTGCTGGGTTCTTGAACCTGAGATTCACCCTACTTACTTCATGTTGATATTGTTTGCTAGTTCCTTTAGGATATTAGTAACCTTGTGATAGTCCTCGAGGTCCGTGGTATATCATTCTTCCTAATACCATGAACCATCCTTGGCGGAAGTTCGTTGAACCAAAAGATCACAATAAGAGTGCTCTTGACGAGTTCTCGATTCTATGATGTGACTCTGCCAGTTCTACCTTCTTTGCATGAGTTATCCGGAAGAAATATGTTGAACTTGGTTTGACATACTAGTCTATGCATCCATAACTCAGAAAGTTATATGTTCCTTTGAGTTGTCCCTCTCTTTAGTTGTATCATGATCTCCGTCTATCATTTGATAGTTAAGAGCATGTCTTGCATTCATGCTCATCAATACCTGTTATTCTTGTGGTCTGTCAAGCCATTCTATTCTGGAATGACCAGGAGAAACAAACTCCAGTACCTCATCCATATTTAGGATTGGGTCAAAGCAATTGTATTCCGCAGGTCAAAATGCCAATCCAGCTTTTGATTCTATTCTACCCTGAAGTATTGCCCTCTTGATGTCAGGAATGTCATGAGAATTGCACCAACTCTTATGAATTCTTGATGCAGTGATACTTCTTGCCATCATCATTCGTTCCTCGGTTCCATGTTGTTGCAACCGGAATATCGACAAGTGAACCGTGATGTGTGAAATCAATACTCCTAGCAACCCCGTTGCTTGGGGGTTAATGGATGATAATCTCATTCTTGGTGTGTTGATTATGGAATCATCATTCTAAGATTGATCGTGCTACCTAGTCCATTTCCCTGGTGCACTCTTCGATCAAGAGTTGGGATTATGTCTATCCTTGCTTATTTGATCATATCATCTTGCCTAAAGAGCAAGATTGATCTCGAGCTTAGTAACATGTGGGTGGTTCGTGATTTCCCAAATATCTTCTCGGAAGTATTTCCAGGTTGTCCCCTGACCGCTATGTTGAGCTCGTGATCAAGTTGGTTTCTTGTAACCAACCCTTCTCCAGGAATATGTGTTGCATACCCTTGAGCTAGTTGGTTAAGCTAGACAACAACTTGGAGAGTTGGAAGATAAAAGCTTGTCCGACCTAGCTCATCCCTAACGGATATCTTGTATCTGTGTTGAAGAAAGATGGTATTTTCATCGATTGATCCTCGTGATTAGTTAATGGACCTACCATCTTATCCAAACTTTGATTTGAGTGTGGGCTATTGTCAGATCAAATCAGAACCAACGATATTCGTAATGTTGTCTTACTCGTGGTTGTTTCCTCAAGCATACACCATTATATCTTTTGGGTCTGACCAATGCTATCGTTTTGTTCACATAGTTGTGGAATTCCATCTTCATGGAATCTGGATGACGTGTTGTTGAGCCCATTAGCAATATTTTCATCTTATCCATGATTCATGTTGGACAACTATGTTAGTGTTGGAAACTTTTATAAGCATTATTTTCATGTCCCATTCATGAAGCATACGTTTGGATGGAAGAAGTGACTTCCTCGAATTAATGTGCATTTGGTGCAAGTTGCTGCGGTGAGTTCAAGAAAGATTGTTTTTGTTCCCTCTGGTAGCATCCCAAGTCAGTTATGCATGTGCGAGGTATTCTATGGTTTGGTAGATTAATTACCTCCACTTCATTCGTATTCCCTAGCACACCAAGCCACTCATTGACTTGTTCAAGGATAAGAAGTTCATCGATAAGTGCACAAGGACTTCGATATCCTTGATGATGGTTCCTTACCAGAACTCGGTACTGTTTTATTGTAAGACTACTCTGTGGTCATGCTTGTCTTGGACAACATGTTCACATGCGTGTAGGAGAACCAACTCATGTTTTGGAGCTTGCTATCGTTGTTCATTCCCGAGAATCTCGCAATGTCATCTCGTCGATTTGTGTTGCAAACTTTCTTTTCCAGACATGCTGTCTGAAATATCCCGTTACCAACCGGATCTGAATCTCAGGCAGATATGATGATTGAAACTTTTCCAAGATCTATGATGTAGGTCCCGACAAGGTTGATGTTGGCCGACACACCTAGCCGGAAGATCTATTATTGTAGCTTCTTGGTTAAGCAATTTGACCATCTTCTCCATGAGGATTTTGTATGATCTATACTAAAAGTTGATCCTTATGGGTGTTTGTGCCCCCGAAGTCAGACCTTTATTTGATGTTCCAGATACCGAATGATATTGAGTTAAGCTGGTACATCAAGGAGAACATTAGAAGTGGAGTGCTAAATGTCTCTCGGTCGATCATCCAGATTTTGTTTCCTTGGCGTCATCAAGGTAAAATCTGAGAAAGTGTTGTCCTCCTCTGCACCTGCATCCTCCATTGTTATTCATCATGGTAGTACAAGGTGTTACCAGGATCTTGGCATAGATGTTGGTAAAACCTTGATGAATATGGAAATGCTCAAGTTCTTGAAAGAACGCTCAGTCACTAGGTTATATCCTTGGTATCAATTGGAATGTGCCTTCCATTTGCCGAGTTGTTCTATAACCTTAGTTTCCTTTCCAAACTATGTATACCATCTTCTCGAATTCTTTCAAACAATCAATTGTGATTTGCCTCGGGCTGGTATAAAGAGTTTCAATGATCTATGGATCAAAAGTAATTCTTTTTGCCACTTAAGGTAATAATTCTACGAGTCACCTCCCCCAAGGTGCCCCGTTGTGGAATCATGGCAACTATTCCCTCGTTACTTTGAAACCATGCACCATCCTACTTCAGCGTGGAATTGTTTCCTACCAAATTGAACTTTCATCATTTGTTCTCTCCATCCCTCTTGATGTATGTTTCATGTCTTAGCTCGAGAGATGTTCAACATCTCATTCCGTGAGTTGATCGTGAGTTGCTCGATCTTTAAGAAGATTGATCCCTTTAGAGTTTCTTCTGTTGTCACCGTGTTGGATGAATATCCCGAAAGCAAAGACAACAAGATCAATTCGAAGCAATGAATCAACATCTTCGATGAGGGCAGTTGGATCGAGAAGATTGTGTTGGCTTTGTTCCCCTCTGCCTTCTTACCTCACGTCCTGAATCTCGGGACGAGATTCTTGTTTAGTGGGGGCGAGTTATCACATCCCTAGCTTCTGGTGTTGCCTAGTGTTTGCATCTTGCTTGCATCATTTTTAAATTTTTGAAACTTGAACTGAGAAAATTTTAAAAGCCTCAAAAATTTAATTAAAAGAAGGGAAAATAACCCTAAAAATTGCATCCAATGAACCCAAAATGCTCTTCAATGATGTTTGATATTTTTGGCAATGGTTTTGATCCAAACCAAAAATAATGAACATTTTTGAAGAATAATTTTGAGCACTGGTTTTAAATCATATTGTATTTTGAATTTGAATTTATATTCATATAACTAGAATATACCTTTAAATGCTCCTGAAATAGTTTATGGGCATGTGGCTAGGTCCATTTCTGCAACATAAAATATTTCAGAAAGATTTGGCATGAGTTTAAGTTCTATTTTGAATTTAAACAGTGGCAAATAAATAAATAAAAGGAAACAGAACAGAAAAATAAAACAGAGCAGGCTTACCTGGCTCACCTGTAGCAGCCCACCTGGCGGCCCAGATGGTGGCCCAGCCCACCGGCCGAAGCGGTCGTCTTCAACCTCTGCCAGTAGGCAGAGGCGTGTCGACGCGCGCACGCCCGAGGCCTCCACCTCCTGCTTCCTCCTCCCCGCCCTTGTTCGATCGCCTGGAGACGCCACGACACACCCCCGAACCTCTCTCACTCTCCCCCGTGCTCCCCCCTTCTCTGGTCCCCCTCCACCTCGCACCCGAGCGGAGCGCAGCGCGCCGCCGAGCACCACCGCAGCCACCGGGCACGCCTCACCTCCCCGTGTTGTCCCCTACGTCCGCCTCGACGCCTTGAAGCTCCCCCTCAACGCGAGCATCGCCGAGCGCCCTGTCGCCTCGCCATCGACCCGTCATCTCCACGCACGGCCGTGCATCGCCGCCATCAAATCCGTCGCTGTATGTGCCTCCCTGAGCTCGCTGAGACCATCTCCGACCCCGCTGTGAGCTCCGCCATCTTCTCCCCTGCTCCCCACACTTGTATGCATCCTCTAGCCGCCTCCTCTACCGGAGCCGAGATGCTCCGCCGCACGGGCTCGTCGCCGGCGAAGCCCCGGTGACCAAATGGCCCCACGCGTGCGTCCTTTGCACTCGCAACGACCCGTGGAGCAACGCTAGCGCGACAGCCAGCTTTTTTGCAAGCCGCAGCGCTAACCCCGCACCACCCGAGCTCCGGTCGCCGCCTCGCTCGCCGCCATTGCTGATTCCGACCACCCCAGCACCTCCCGCTGCTACCAAACGACGCGCCTCGCCACGACGCGTCCGTAGAGCCCAGCCACGCGAGCTCTTGTCGACGGAGATGGCCGGACGAGGAGCGCCGCCGCGTTCTGATTAGCACCGGCGGCTAATCACCGGTTAGTTGACGTGGCAGATTAGATTAGCCACTAACCCCATGGTTAGTTTAACCGTTGACACTGACAGCCGGGCCCCACTCTCTAATTAACCTGGTTTAGTTTTTGTTTAGGTTTAACTAACCACAAGGGCCCCACAGGTCAGTTTGACCTGGCCACGTCACCTATTGACCGGACCCCACCTGTATGTGTCACTAACCTGTTCTAAGACACTGACCAGTGGGCCCCACTGGTTAGGTTTGACCTAGACCGGCCTGTTGACCCTGCTGACATCACCCAGACGCAATGCTAACGCAGTTAACATTTTCTGGATTTAAAATAATTCAGAAGATTGCAGAAAATATCCAAAACTTCATAAATTCATAGTAATTCAACCGTAACCCCAAATCAAACAAATTATATATGAAAAATGAGAAAAATCCAATCTATCCATCTGTACTGTTTTCATGCATGTTTGAGTAAGTTAACCTCACTGTTTAGGATGAAACATGATTAGGACAAATTTGATAATAGGTTTGGAGTTGGAATTTGATCTAGCTTTGAATTCCACTTCAATTAAAATGACTTTCTGTTGCATTAGCCCAAACACCAGCATGTTGCCATGTCATGATCATACATCATATTGTTGCATCGCATTGATTGTGTTCCCTCTTGTTTGTCGGTGTTTGTTCCCCCTCGGTAGACGTATGTTCCGGCGACGAGAATGATGACACCGATGAAGTGTGTTCCTCTTCAGAAGTGTCAGGCAAGCAAACCCCCTTGTTCATTCGATACAATCCCACTCTCTTGCTCCTGCTCTCTTTTACTGCATTAGGACAACAACGTTTCAATTGTTACATGCTGCGGTAGCTGAACCCCTTTCCTTTGCATGACCTGTCATTGCCACAGTAAATAGATGAAACCCACTAGCATGACTAGGAGTTGTTTGAGCCCTGATGTGCCTACTCATTCATGTTTGTTTGTCATGCCTGCTACTGCTTAGAGTTGACTCAGGTCTGATTCATCGGGGATGAATTGGAATGTGGTGAACATGTCCTACTGTTGAGAGCTAAGTGTGTGAACACGATTTGGTAAAGGCAGCGGTGAGAGGCCATGTAGGAGTACATGGTAGGTTGTCTCATTGCAGTCGTCCTTAGGAACTGAGTTCTGTGTTTGTGATCCATGAACAGCTACTACCACGCATTGGAATGCTTAAGTGCCCCTCTCAACTTATTAATCAACCTGATCTCTGTCCAGGAGTTGCAACTAGTTTCTGGTGTTTGTAGGTAGTGTTAGTAGTCTACCAAGTGGCACCCGGTATAGGTGGGCTTGGGACAGACTAGGCACAGTGGCCTGGTGTACCAAGTGGCACCCGGATGGTGGGCTTGGGAACCCTGCACACATCGTTTGGGGCCGTGAGCGACACCCCGGCCGGATCTCCTTGCGGATGGAACCCGAATAGGCGATAAACCTGGACTAGTGACTTGTTGGTTAGTCAGGTCGTGGCCGACTCCCTCACCAGGCTTCCGCTTGAAGGTTGCCGAGATACACGACGTGTACATGGTGGTAAGTGGCGAGAGCGTGTGTGAAGAAGTACACCCCTACAGGGTTATCATTATCTATTCGAATAGCCGGATTCCTCGGATATGGAAACTTGGACCCCTTGCATAGTTCATAGACAAGTGAAAGTGGATACTCTAAAATGTGCAAGATAAGTGTGAGTGCTATGGATGGCGTTCTCGTAGGGAGGCGGGGGCGGATCCATAGTGGAGTATTGATATGGTGAATATGTGGACTCGTGTGCGCCACCTCAGCAGAGTTACTTGCAGTCGTAGTTCAGGATAGCCACCGAGTCAAAGCTGGCTTGCTGCAGTCAAACTCCACCACCTTTTTGTTGATAATGATGCATATATAGCTAGTTCTGATGTAAGTCTTGCTGAGTACATTTGTACTCACGTTTGCTTAATTTATGTTTTGCAGAGAGACGTCAGTCTCGCTAGTAGTTCCGCTTGGACTTCGACGTTTATCTTGTTACCTCAGCTACGATCTTGTACCCTTGGGAGGGTCTTGTGGATAGTAAGGCTTCTGAGCCTTCTTCATTTGTAGTTGTCTGTACTCAGACAAGTTAAGCTTCTGCATGTGCTTTGACTTGTATGCTCTGAATGTTGGGTCATGAGACCCATGTTTGTAATATCTCGCTCCTCGGAGCCAAATGAATAAATACTCTGAGTCGTAGAGTCTTGTTGTGATGCCATGTTGTATTGCACATATTGAGCATATTGTGTGTATGATTGAAATGCTTGGTATGTGTGGGATCCGACAACCTAGTTGTTTATCCTTGGTAGCCTCTCTTATGGGGAAATGTAGTCTTGTGCTTCCATGAGCCATAGTAGTCCTCTACAGCCAGGTTCACCGGAGTCCTGCTAGCCCAGCACTACTGCTCCAGAACACTTGACTGGCCGCCATGTGATTCACTTCGTTCCTATGTCTGTCCCTTCGGGGAAATGTCACGCGGTGACATCCGGAGTCCTGCCTAGCCTGCTACAGCCCAGTTCACCAGAGTCCTGTTAGCCCAGTGCTATAGCCCGGATTCGCACGCTGCTGACCGACATGCTCCATGTTGATTCATGTATGCATGTCCCTGTAAGTTAGTGCCACTTTGGGTTCACGACTAGTCATGTCGGCCCGGGTTCTCTATCATATGGATGCTAGTGACACTATCATATACGTGAGCCAAAAGGCGCAAACGGTCCCGGGCCATGGTAAGGCGACACCCGTGGGAATACCGTACGTGAGGCCAGAAAGTGATATGAGGTGTTACCGGCTAGATCGATGTGACTTGGAATTGGGGTCCTGACATATCTGGCACTTGAAAGGGTGTGTTTTATTAAGTATCTTGTTCTAGTTGTCATAAGGTCAAGGTATAACTCCAAGTCGTCCTGTTACCAATGATCACGGCTATTCGAATAGATTAACTTCCCTGCAGGGGTGCACCACATTTCTTAACATGCTCGATCCCCTTTGTCCGGACACATTTTTCTGGGTCATGCCCGGCCTCGGAAGATCAACACGTCGCAGCCCTACCTAGGCAGAACAGAGAGGTCAGCACGCCGGTCTAAATCCTATGGCGCAGGGGTCTAGGCCCATCGCTCATTGCACAGCTGCATGTTGCGAGGGCGGCTGGAAGCAGACCTAGCCTAGCAGGCGTCCCAGTCCAATCCGGCACGAGCTGCTCAGTTGCTGACGTCACGAAGGCTTCGGCTGATACCACGACATCGAGTTCCCATAACTGTCCTCGCGTAGATGGTTACTGCATATAGGCCAGTGGCAAGACTCATATCAAATACCAAGATCTCGTTAAATGTGTTATCTTGAAATAACCAAAAACACCGACCAGGGTCAGGCCCGCCTCTCTCCTAGGTGGTCTCAACCTGCCCTTGGGAACCCAGGTCCACCTCTATCGGGATGGAGCCACCTGCCCCTTCAGCCCCCAACTCCGAACAATATCATAAGTAATGTAACAGTATAAAGTATATCGTATATGCCCGTGATCACCTCCCGAAGTGATCACGACCCAGTAGTATAGCATGGTAGACGGACAAGAGTGTAGGGCCACTGATGGAACACTAGCATCCTATACTAAGCATTAGGATAGCAGGTAAAGGTAACAACAGTAGTAGCAAGGACAGGCTATGCATCAGAATATGATTAACGGAAAGCAGTAACATGCTACACTACTCTAATGCAAGTAGTAGAGAGAAGAGTAGGCGATATCTGGTGATCAAAGGGGGGGCTTGCCTGGTTGCTCTGGCAAGAAGGGTTCGTCGTTGATGTAGTCGTTCACACGGGTGCCGACAGAGGTCTCGGGGTCTACCGGAAAGAAGTAACGGAGGGGAACACAATAAATAACAGAGCAATCAAAGCATCACAAAGCATAATAAGGCAATACGCGGTGCTAGGTGTGACCTAACGCAGTACTATGCGATACTGATTAAGGGGAAAAACATCCGGGAAAGTATTCCCGGTGTTTCGCGTTTTCGGACAAACGGACCGGAGGTGGATTGTTGCATGTTCGTTATGCTAGGGACATGTGGTGAACGAATGATTGCGTATTTGGATTTATCTCGCCGTTCTGAGCAACTTTCATGTACAAAACATTTTCATCCGAGTTATAGATTATTTTATATGATTTTTCAAAGTTTAAGAGATTTTTTAAATTTTCTGGAATATATTAATTCGAATTTAAACAGTGTAAATATTTTCAATACACCGAGACAGCCAGCCATAGTCAATGACATGTGGGGCCAGGGTCAAAGTCAACAGTGCACAATTAACAGTTAACTCGGTCAATGTTGACTAGTCAACAGAGCCAAAGGGGCCCGCATGTCATAGACTAATCTTTTAATAGATCTATTTATGTAGTGAATTTGGTAGTGGGGGCCACATGTCAATTGCACATTTGACTAAGTAGTAATTAGACTAATCTAAATAGTGGCAGTGGGCACTACTATGCTAACACACACGCATAGCCGGGCACCATGGGTGGGCACGCATGCACGCTTGTGCGGTGGCCATGCCCACGCCCAGGGACCAGCGACCGGGCGAGCGGCGGACCAGGGCAGGGGCTGCGCGCGCGGGCGGCTGTGGCGCTAGGCAGGTAGCAACAGTGAGCAGCAACAGCAGTAGAGGAGCAGGAGTAGAGCAGCGAGCAGGCAGGGCGCAGCGGCGAGGCGCAGCAGCAGCAACACATAGCAGCAGGAGCAGCGAGCAGCATCGCTCGCAGGCGGGGGCGGAGCGCGGGGCGCGGCCTGCAGAAGGAGCATACAAGAGCAGCGCAAGCCCAGATCGAAGCAGGGGCAAGTACGCGTACACTGAGCTTCGGCCATGGCGGCCGCCGACTCGAACAGGCGACTACGGCAACAGATCGAGGCTGGGGAGAGGGGGATTCGGAGGAGGAGCTCACCGTGGAGCCGTAGGTGTGTTCGCGAAGGTCAGGGACGGACCGGAGCAGTGGCAATCGACTGTGGACGACGATGATGTGTGCGGCAAAAACGAGGTCGATGGTGAGCGTACGGGGCGGCTCCGCCCGATTTGATTCTCGGGATAGACGAAGTTGATGGCGGTCTTCCTAGACATCTTCTCAGGCGACGGGGAGCACGGTGGCCGTGACGACGACGGCTACCATGGTGGGGAGCTTCGGGCGCGAACAAAAAGGATGATGGCAATGCGAGGTGGGATATGAGGGGGTTAGGGTTTGCCATCGGCGTCAGGAGGCTTTATAGCGTCGGGGGTCCGTTGGATGATCGCCACGGCGGCATCGGTGGTTGTGGTGCCCTGGATGGCAGCCACGGCGTGCTCCTGCCTCCTCCTCTATACAGGAAGGAGAAAGACTCTAGATGGGATGGGGCATGTTTTGTAGTATTGGGCCTAAGTGCACAGTAGTACTTTTGTTTTTTATTCTTTTACTTTTCTGTTTTCTTTTATTATTTTTGTATTTTATTTTACTGTCAGGTGATTTTTATTAAATGTGATACTTAGCTCATAAATACTAGGCTATCTTATAGGGCTGCACAAAAAGTTTGGGCCATTTGAAAATGTCTAAACATGTCTTTTTTTAAATTTGAGAAGGCCAAATTAAATGCTTTTGGACCTCTCAATAATTTCCAGTGGCATTTCGGGAATCAAAAAGAGGTTGGTTCCAACATGAAAAATACTTAGTGAATATTTGCAAAACGACCAACATTTTTGGTTTTTCTATTTAAAGAATTAATTTTTTGACTTGCAACTTAAATTTGAATTAGAGCGGGGTTAGAATCAACGCGAGTTTATCAACCGTAATCGTGGTGATGTGGTGTCATTAGTAGAGGGTTACTGTAGCTTAATTATCCGGACATCACAATTCTCCTCCACTATAAGAAAACTCGTCCTGAGATTTAAGAGGTGGAGTAAGGGGGAAAGGTTCTGGTTACGAAATTATAGCGAGTGTGCTTGGTCTTGGTTGCTCTTCTCGAAGAGGTCGATCCATTACGTTGATGTCTTCATTTCTCTGCTTCAGGTCATCATGATGAAGTCGGAATCCTTCCTTCAGGATCTCCATCGTACTTACGAATATGAAAGGGGCGGCTCAACAACGATAGAAGGCTATAAGGGGTAAACATCGGGGGTTATCCCATGAATGAACACATGGGTATCTCTCGAGTTGGTCAAACGAAGCACATCGAGAGCCAAGCAAGAAGGTACAGTAAGAAGTTTCAAGCGGATAGACAATCGTTTGATGTCTGAAACAAAGTGTGAAAGGGGTCTAGAGCAATGAGAATAAGTATTGCGTCTGATCCAAGAATTGATCTCGGGAGGTGGCTCGCGAATTACGTACTAGGCCACGCGTGAGGAATAAGTTTGGAAACAGGTGGTAAAGGAGAGTCAGATTTCGATCCTGTGGAACTGTGGGTTATGGGCCCACCATGTGGGTTAGAAATAGGAGGTGCGGCGATATCTTGCATGGTTATGATAGCAAGGCATGCCAGAGAATAGCCTGTCAGTTATGTCAGCAACAACATCGATACCAAGGGTGAGAGACAAAGAGAACCATTCTCCTGCTCGTTGAACGAGGCGGACCAATAGGCAAGGTTCTCGTCCATCGGTGGCAACCGAAATGTCATCAACAATAGTAACAGGGTCTTGCTGACATAATTGTACAACGAGGTGTTTACATAAGCAGGAGAATATTACTGCTTAGATCATATAGATCACAAGAAAGGTTAAACCAAACAATGGAGAGAAAAATATGATTATCCGATTAAACAGAACAATGGAAAGGAAAATGTGTTTAAACACTTATTTCAAGGGTATATCCTTCCCAAGGACAAGCAGAGCACGATATCCATGGCAGGATATAATGTAGAAAACTCTTTAGGTAAGGGGAGAGAAATTTCAGGACATTTCCCATACAACGGTGTTTGGATAATTGCTAAAGAAAATTTAGCATCGTGCTTCAAATGTTCTTATTGAAAATCGGAGTACCAGTGACATGCTTCGAGATAGTATTGACATGGTCTTCAAGCAAAGGTCAGACTTTGGATACACAAAGGATCCATCAGGAACAACTTATGGATTAAGTCTTACAACTTCCTCATGGAAGAATGGCTAACCTTGCTAAAAAGGAAACTTATAACAATAGGTCCTCCGGCCAGGTGTGTTAGGCATGACATCACCTTACGGGGTCATATATAGACCAATGTTATAACTCTTAGAAATATGTTCCAACCATCATATCTGACCGAAATTCAGATCTGATTGGTGTCAGGATAACTCAAACTCAGGATGCCTGAGAAGAAAGGTGCAACACAAATTGTCGAGATGACATCAAAGATTCTCGGGAGATGAACAATGGAAGCGATTTCCGAACAAGGGTTCATCATTAAATCAAGGAGAGGTGAGGAGGTGACTGATTGACTCAGCGACAATCCATTGAGATTTCCAAAAGATGGATTTCCACAACTATGTGAACAAGGAGATAACAATAGCTAGATCAAATGACTTAATGATGTATGCTCGAGGAAAACATACACAGTTAAACATTGGTTGAAATGTGCACCTAAAATATGGGCTAGGTAGCACGATCAATGTTCGAATGATGATTCAATAAGCCATATACGTAGAATGAAACTATAGACCAATAACTTCAAAGCAATAGGGTTGCTAGAAGTTTAGAAATTACACATCATAGACCATTTGTCGGTATTTCGGTTAGAAACAACACGGGGACCAAGAAAGAATGGTGATGGTGAGAAGTATCACTGTACCAAGAATTCATAAGAGGTGGAGTAATCCTCACAATATTCTTGACATAAAAGATGGTAATACTCCAAGGTAATTAAGAACAAATGTTGGATAGCAAGGAACTCAAGGTATAACACAGACCACGAACAAGTTTGTGTTGGAGGGAAGGCAATAAAGTGGTCGATGATAGCACCAATCATCGAGGGCAAGGATGTTATTTCTCATCATGAATTCAATTGATATCTTGGAAGGCCTCAGAATGTTAATGAGGATCACGACACATTTGTCGAGAGGTTTCAAGAAGATGTAACCGATCGGCGATGACATCAAGTCAACGAAATGATGAAGCGAAAAGTTATTGAAACCATGGGTACGACATAAACTCGAAATCAAGCTTGTTTTTCAAGGACAAATGATATGACGAGGAAGATCGACGTAAGATTAGCTCATCATCGAAAGTTGTGCTTCGGGATTAAGGACCAGGTAGCACAGTTAAAATCGGCACGATAAGGATATAGCCAAACAGGCTAGGAATGACGTGATTGAGTTCAAACTCGTAAGTAATGAAGGTTACCAAGAGTTGCTTAATTGCGATGCGGACTCGAGTCAGTTATCGGTGTCTTTGAGTGTTTAATAACTCAGAGCCCGTGAAAAATTGGAATCAATGAGAATGTAGCACTTGATGAAGAACTCATAAGAAGTTATGCAGTTTCGTGATAATCTTGAGATACCAGGGGGGTAATACTCGACGACAAATCAAAGTAGAGGTTGGACTGGGGTATTACTCCGCAGAAGACAAGTGCTTAAACTTGCACGAGAAATGGTATTTAAAGGAGAACATGGTCGGAACCACGATTGCAAAAGGCCAGATCCTAGATATAAGATGAACTTATACCAAAGGAATAATTAATTTAAGAGAAGCTTTAATGACAAGATCTACATCGTGTCCATGGGCATGAACGCAAGGTTCAAGGTCGACTCCCACTTCTTCAATGTATAGCCTTCCATTCACTTCTCGCTTTGATAAAGGCATTAGTGTTGAAAGTTTTACCTGGTGAAATACCAGATAATTATGACCCGTGAAATCTTTCGGGTTAGTGTTGAAAGTTTTACCTGGTGAAATACCAGATAATTATGACCCGTGAAATCTTTCAGGTTCACACGGATTAAGGAAGGCATAGGTTCAACCCATCGGGGCATCATGGAAACATAAACCACAAGCTTCAATAGTAAATATCACCAGCTCGGAAGCAGAGCATGGTTGGCCAATCAAGGAATAGGATTTACCAATGGCATTATGTATCAGGGAAAGAGCTTCCAAAGTGATTGAATATGAAGGACGTTGTCGGATAAAATACAACAAAGGATTCGATGGTCCAGAAGGGATCTGATGTGAGCATCGGTACCCAACCAGAGGGAGAAAGAATGCAAGGAGATCAGATTATAGAAACAACTAACTAACTCAAAGTTCAATGCAAAGGAATTATGAATTCCATGATAAGGGATCAGAAGCAATGCTCTGATTAGGGATGGATAAGTTGAATAGCCTTAGGGGCACAATCGATGGCAAAATTTGATTGGTCGAGATCCAGCTCATGTTCAAAATGACGTCCGAGCCGGAAGGATGAATTCTAGGATCTGGTTGAGTATTGCGAGCATTCGCACTTATTGAATCAGTGAGCTCAAAAATGATAGTGGCAAAGGATGCCAATAAGATTACTATACTTATGGGATTAACCATAATGCAATCAAGAAGGAATTTCAAGAGCAATAAGCTGATGAGGATTTTCGGAAGATCAAATAGTATTTCGAAGACTTTGGTGCAACACATGAACAATTGGGGAGAAACAAATCCTCGAGGTGTGTGAGGATTAATTTGTAGGTGTATTCAGGTGACAAGGATGTGCAAGGCAGTAGGCACAAGGATTCTCGGAACAACAACGAGTATTTTGGGGTATCTTGTAATAACAAGAGCAACTGGGGACAAAAGTAAGAACGACGGGTGTATGTATTAATCCATAGGGATATTTTAGGGGTAGGGAATTACAAAAGCAACGGGTACAAAGTCTTGAGAGAACATCGGAGAGTATCATCGGAATCTTCTGGTGCAGCAGGCGATCGTCTGGAATGAGGGGGCTCTCCGGGAGAAGTATTATCGAGAACCTAAAGTTAGATTTACTAAAACCATTTAAACCCGAATAGAACAAAGATCAGAATCCCAGAATATAGACGAGGAATAAAAGATCCTACTACCACCCAAATGGCGACATGGGCCCGTAGGGCACACAGCCATGTTAGTAAAAGTTTTTGTAATGTCTAGACTCAACTTCGGCCAAGAAGTGTGGAAGGGGAATTCCTACAGGCAGTCGGCTCTGATACCAACTTGTGACGCCCCCGATTCAATCATACACTAATCATACATGCAAACGTGTACGATCAAGATCAGGGACTCACGGGAAGATATCACAACACAACTCTACAAATAAAA
Organism: Triticum aestivum; assembly: GCF_018294505.1. Classification (NCBI taxonomy): domain Eukaryota; kingdom Viridiplantae; phylum Streptophyta; class Magnoliopsida; order Poales; family Poaceae; genus Triticum; species Triticum aestivum. The sequence continues at coordinate 369,678,587 of NC_057800.1, read as the reverse complement.
TAAGTCATATAAGCATCATATTACAAGATAGGGGCCTCGGAGGCTCGAATACAAGAGCTCGATCATAGACAAGTCAGTAGAAGCAACAATATCTGAGTACAGACATAAGTTAAACAAGTTTGCCTTAAGAAGGCTAGCACAAACTGGGATACAGATCGAAAGAGGCAGAGGCCTCCTGCCTGGGATCCTCCTAAACTACTCCTGATCGTCGTCAGCGGGATGCACGTAGTAGTAGGCACCTCCCGAGTAGTAGTAGTCGTCATCGACATGGGCATCTGGCTCCTGGGCTCCAATGTCTGGTCGCAGCCATTAAGTATAGAAAGGGGGAAAAGAGGGAGCAACGCAACCGTGAGTACTCATCCAAAGTACTCGCAAGCAAGGAGCTACACTACATATGTATGCATTGGTATCAAATGGAAAAAGGCTATCATATGTGGACTGAACTGCAGAATGCTGGAATAAGAGGGGGATAGCTAGTCCTGTCGAAGACTACGCTTCTGGTAACCTCCATCTTGCCGCAGGAGAAGAGGGTAGATGGTAAGTTCACCAAGTAGCATCGTGTAGCATAATCCTAACCGATGATCCTCCCCTCGTCGCCCTGTGAGAGAGCGACCACCGGTTGTATCTGGCACTTGGAAGGGTGTGTTTTATTAAGTATCCGGTTCTAGTTGTCATAAGGTCAAGGTACAACTCCAAGTCGTCCTGTTACCGAAGATCACGGCTATTCGAATAGATTAACTTCCCTGCAGGGGTGCACCACATATCCCAACACGCTCGATCCCCTTTGTCCGGACACACTTTTCTGGCTCATGCCCGGCCTCGGAAGATCAACACGTCGCAGCCCTACCTAGGAATAACAAAGAGGTCAGCACGCCGGTCTAAATCCTATGGCGCAGGGGGCTGGGCCCATCGCCCATTGCACACCTGCATGTTGTGAGGGCGGCCGGAAGCAGACCTAGCCTAGCAGGCGTTCCAGTCCAATCCGGCGCGCGCCGCTCAGTCGCTGACGTCACGAAGGCTTCAGCTGATACCACGACATCGAGTGCCCATAACTGTCCTCGCATAGATGGTTAATGCGTATAGGCCAGTGGCAAGACTCAGATCAAATACCAAGATCTCATTAAATGTGTTATCTTGAAATAACCGCAAACGCCGACCAGGGCCAGGCCCACCTCTCTCCTAGGTGGTCTCAACCTCCCCTGTCGCTCCGCCACAAAGTAACAGTCGGGGGCCGTTGGGAACCCAGGCCCACCTCTACCGGGATGGAGCCACCTGCCCCTTCAGCCCCCAACTTCGAACAATATCATAAGTAATGTAACAGTATAAAGTATATCGTATATGCCCGTGATTACCTCCCGAAGTGATCACGGCCCAGTAGTATAGCATGGTAGATGCACAAGAGTGTAGGGCCACTGATGGAACACTAGCATCCTATACTAAGCATTAGGATAGCAGGTAAAGGTAACAACAGTAGTAGCAAGGACAGGTTATGCATCAGAATAGGATTAACGGAAAGTAGTAACATGCTACACTACTCTAATGCAAGAAGTAGAGAGAAGAGTAGGTGATATATGGTGATCAAAGGGGGGGGGGGGCTTGCCTGGTTGCTCTGGCAAGAAGGGTTCGTCGTTGATGTAGTCGATCACAGGGGTGCCGACAGCGGTCTCGGGGTCTACCGGAAAGAAGTAACGGAGGGGAACACAATAAATAACAGAGTAATCAAAGCATCACAAAGCATAATAAGGCAATACGCGGTGCGAGGTGTGACCTAATGCAGTACTATGCGATACTGACGAAGGGGAAAAACATTCGGCAAAGTATTCCTGGTATTTCGCGTTTTCGGACAAACGGACCGGAGGTGGATTGTTGCATGTTCGCTATGCTAGGGACGTGTGGTGAACGAATGGATTGCGTATTTGGATTTGTCTCGTCGTTCTAAGCAACTTTCATGTACAAAACATTTTCATCCGAGTTATGGATTATTTTATATGATTTTTCAAAGTTTAAAAGATTTTTTAAATTTTCTAGAATATATTAATTCGAAATTTAAATAGTGTAATATTTTCAATACACCGAGATAGCCAGCCATAGTCAATGACATGTGGGGCCAGGGTCAAAGTCAATAGTGCATAGTCAACAGTTGACTCAGTCAATGTTGACTAGTCAACAGAGCCAAAGGGGCCCGCATGTCATAGAGTAATCTTTTAATAGATTTATTCATCTAGTGAACTTAGTAGTGGGGCCCACATGTCAATTGCACATTTGACTAAGTAGTAATTAGACTAATCTAAATAGTGGCAGTGGGCACTACTATGCTAACACACACGCATAGCCGGGCACCATGGCTGGGCACGCACGCACGCTTGTGCGGTGGCCCTGCCCACCCCCAGGGACCAGCGACCGGGCGAGCGGCAGACCAGGGCAGGGGCTGCGCGCGCGGGCGGCTATGGCGCTAGGCAGGTAGCAACAGTGAGCAGCAACAATAGTAGAGGAGCAGCAGTAGAGCAGCGAGCAGGCATGGCGCAGTGGCGAGGCGCAGCAGCAGCAACACATAGCAGCAGGAGCAGGGAGCAGCATCGCTCGCAGGCGGGCGTGGGACGCGGCCTGTCGAAGGAGCATACATGAGCAGCGGAAGCCCAGATCGAAGCAGGGGCGAGTACGCGTACACTTAGCTTCGGCCATGGCGGCCGCCGACTCGAACAGGTGACTACGGCAACGGATCGAGGCTGGGGAGAGGGGGATTCGGAGGAGGAGCTCTCCACGGAGCCGTAGGTGTGTTCGGGAAGGTCTGGGACGGACCGGAGCAGTGGCAATCGACTGCGGACGATGACGATGTGTGCGGCAAAAACGAGGTCGATGGCGAGCGTACGGGGCGGCTCCGCCCGATTTGATTCTCGGGATAGACGAAGTCGACGATGGCGGTCTTCCCAGACATCTTCTCAGGCGACGGGGAGCACGGTGGCCGCGACGACAACGGCTACCATGGTGGGGAGCTTCGGGCGCGAACAAAAAGGATGATGGCAATGCGGGGGGGGGGGGATATGAGGGGGTTAGGGTTTGCCATCGGCGTCAGGAGGCTTTATACGCGTCGGGGGTCCGTTGGATGATTGCCACGGCGGCATTGGTGGTTGTGGTGCCGTGGATGGCGGCCACTGCATGCTCCTGCCTCCTACTCTGTACAGGAAGGAGAAAGACTCTATATGGGCTGGGGCATGTTCTGTAGTATTGGGCCTAAGTGCACAGTAACACTTTTGTTTTTTATTCTTTTACTTTTCTGTTTTCTTTTATTGTTTTTGTATTTTATTTTACTGTCAGGTGATTTCTATTAAATGTGATACTTAGCTCATAAATACTAGGTTATCTTACAGGGCTGCACAAAAAGTTTGGGGCCATTTGAAAATGTCTAAACATGTCTTTTTTTAAATTTGAGAAGGCCAAATTAAATGCTTTTGGACCTCTCAATAATTTCCAGGGGCATTTCGGGAATCAAAAAGAGGTTGGTTCCAACATGAAAAATACTTAGTGAATATTTGCAAAACGACCAACATTTTTGGTTTTTCTATTTAAAGAATTAATTTTTTGACTTGCAATTTAAATTTGAATTAGAGCGGGGTTTTAAATTTGAATTAGAGCGGGGTTTGAATCAACGCGAGTTTATCAACCATAATCGTGGTGATGTGGCATCATTAGTAGAGGATTACTGTAGCTTAATTATCCGGGCATCACAGTACGGTTGTTGTCTATTTCCATTTTTTAGAGAGTTTCCTCATAAATGAGGTTTAATCCGCTGCCGCCGTCCATGAGCACCTTAGTGAGCCGAAAGCCGTCCACAATTGGACTGAGGACCCAAGCGGCTGGTGTTCGGGTTGTTCGGAATTTAGGTTCTTCACTGGCATTGAAGGTGATAGCCGTGTCGCTCCATGGATTTATTGCTGCCACATGGCAGACTTCGGCAAGGCTGCGGAGTGCTCGCTTGCGCCTATTATTTGAGGCGAAGGTCTCGAAGACCGTCAATACTGTATTGTTATCCGTGGGAAGGTGCTCTGATGTATTTTGGGCGAGGACATCCTCACCGCTTTTGGCCACCTGCCGGAGTACCCAACATGCTCTAAGGCTGTGTGTTGATATGGTATCCGTTGTACTATGGATTTTGCAGGGCCCGTTAAGCCATCCCTCCAATACGGTTCCATGCCCTGTAGTGGGCTTTTGCTTCTTTGTAATTGATTCGGGCAACTTATGAGAGTGCACCCTTTTAGTCCAGACTGGGGGTTTCGTCAGAGCCGGATTATCCCAAAATTGTGTTTGGGTTTTCCAGACACTTTCCATCGCACAGTATTTCCGTACTATGGATGCCAAGTCAGCGAAGTGTTTTATGTCACGGAGATTTATGGCGTTGAGGACTCCCTTGTCCGTGCAATTGTTGCAAAAAACGAAATTGCGTCTTCCTCGCGACAGTCCTTGACCTTGTTCATTACAAGGAGGAATCTGGCTCAATAGTGATGTACTGTCTCTTGGGGCACTTGCCTAATGTGGGAAAGATCATTTGTATCTGGGTGGGTGGGTGGATTCAAGTCTAGACCTTGACCCAATCTGTGATCCCGGGGCAGGGGAGTTTCCAATCTTGGAAATTCGGGCTCCGGGATGTTGCCCTGTGGGTTCGGTATGTGGCCTGATTCTGGATTCAGGGTTAGGGCGGTGTCCTCCCGTGAGCGAGTATTCGGCTCGGGGAGCTCGGGAATCCGGACATAGTTCATCCTTAGGATAGAGGGAGAATCGCCGCATTGCTCCTCCACCACTGCTATCTGATGGGTGACTGGCGGAGAGTTAATCTCCCTTTGGTCAGGTTTAAGCCTGATCCGATCGTAGTCCGTAGTGACTCCCAGAGCGGCGATGCGATCCAAGAGCTCGTTCAAAGAGGAGAGCTCCATTGGATCCATCCACTCGGCAAATTTCGAGCCGATGTGGAGGCTATTTTCGATGACCCGAGAAGTCATCGTCGGCGCCTCGGCCGAGCGGGCGGTCATGACGAAGCCGCCTAGTCGGAGAGTTTCACCTACAGCCAGGGCTCCCCCAGAGGTGATGTTGTCCTTGACAACGAGGCGATCCATCCTCCTTATGAAGACGACACAGTGGAACTCTCAATGAAAGCACCAATGTCGGTGTCAAAACCGGCGGATCTTGGGTAGGGGGTCCCGAACTATGCATCTAAGGCGGATGGTAACAGGAGGCAGGGGACATGATGTTTACCCAGGTTCGGGCCCTCTTGATGGAGGTAATACCCTATGCCCTGCTTGATTGTTCTTGATGATATGAGTATTACAAGAGTTGATCTACCACGAGATCAAAGAGGCTAAACCCCAGAAGCTAGCCTATGGTATGATTGTATGTTGTCCTACGGACTAAAACCCTCCGGTTTATATAGACACCCGAGGGGGCTAGGGTTACACAAGGTCGGTTACAAAGGGGGAGATATACATATCCGTATTGCCTAGCTTGCCTTCCACGCCAAGTAGAGTCCCATCCGGACACGAGATGGAGTCTTCAATCTTGTATCTTCATAGTCCAACAGTCCGGCCAAAGGATATAATCCGGCTATCCGGAGACCCCCTAATTCAGGACTCCCTCAATGGGCTTGATACGCTCCTTGAGCGCCACGAGGTCCACACCCACCGGCAAGCTATCCAGTGCGGCGTCAAAGTCGAGGTTGGGGTTCCAGTACGCCATCTTGGTGAGAACCTTGGTCATGGCACCCTGGCAAAGCCTCAGGGACTCATTGGACAGGGAGGCCGCCCGGTTGGAGTGGAGCTGCTCCAGGGCCCCGAGGACGCCCTCGAAGAAGATGGTCATCTTGGCGTTGGGACTCGTGTTGCGCTCTGGGGTATACCTCACATTTGGCATCCCCATGGTAGCCAGCTGCATGGTGATCCTGCAAGCGACGCCTTCGAGGTTCCCGATCCAGCGATTCTCTCCTTCTATGAAATCCTCGTGGTTAGCGGCTTTATTCTTCTGTAGCTGCTTCTCGCTCTCCAGGTCCTTGCCCAGGGCCTCCTCCCAGGCCTTGCCCTCCGACAGCATCCCCTCGAGACCCTCCAGCTTCAGCTTGAGCTCTTTGATGGAGTTGTTGGCTTCAGAGAGCTGCCTGGCCTTGTCGAGGACTACGCCCTACGCCTCAACCAGCGCACCGTTGAGTGTGTCCTTCTCCTTGGACAGCTTCAGGACCTGATCCTTCAGCTCGTCTCGCTCCACCTCCAGCTCCTTCACCTTGTCGGCATGAAGCCAGGGCCTGGGCATCGAGCGCCTCCTTGTGCCTCTGCTCCAGCTCCTGGGTCCACTTCACGACAAGCTTTTCCACCTCCTCGTACTTGCCATGGAGTTTTGCGGCCAGCTTCTCCTCACGTGCTGCAAGATCCTCCTCCTGGGAGTTCAGCATGGCCAGATGCTGGGCTCGATTGGCCTCGGCTGCGGCGGCCAGGTTCTTCGCCATCTCCTGGGCCTTCTCGATGTCGGCCCGCTCCATGGTGACCTCCACCTCGCGCCTGGCCAGCTCGCCCTGGGCGGCCTTCAGCTCCTCACAGGCTTGGTGATACCAAGTCTGTGCCTCGGCGACGCGTCCCTTGAGGTCCGCCTCCGCCTTGTCCACCGCTGCCATCCTGGACTTGGCCTTGTCCAGACGGGCGCGGTGGAGCGCCTGGAGCTTCCGAAAGCTGTCGCCCATGGCCTAGAGAAGCCGCTCCTCCTGAGAACCATCACCGCCGGTGCTTGGCTCATCGACGACCTCGAGCCCGGCGGCGGCGAGCACCTCCTCGTCGAACACCTCTCCCTCAATGGGCGCCCTAGAGCTCGACGCCCCTAGAAGGTGGACGAAAAGGTCGTCGCTCACCCTCAGGTACCTGCCGGAGCTAGAGGCAGTGAAGGAGGAAGGCTGTTCATCAGCCACCTCCTTCTCGGCAGTGGGCTTGCCGGCCTCCCCTGTAGGCCCCTTGCCGGCCTCCTCGGCAGTAGCCTTGCCGGGCTCCCCGGTAGGCCCCTTGGTAGCGTCCTCAGCCATGCCTTTGGCGGCCTCCTCGGCGGCGATCTTCTCGGCCTCCTCCTCGGCGGCCTTGGTGACGTCCTCGATGACGGTGTCTATGTCCTCCTGGTCCGTCGACGGAGGATCTGGACATCGAGAAGGGGATGAAGCAAAGCCAAGATAAAGATTCAGAAAGAAGAACAAATGGGCAGGGATGAGGGGCAAATGATGTACCCGTGCCAGGCTGGGAAGAAGTAGCCCCTTCCTCGCCATCATTTGGCGCCAAGGTGGAGCCGCCGGCGCCCAAGTTCTCCTTCTCCGTGTGCATGGTCTTGGTGCTTGGCGCCCTTGCCAGGGACGCCCCTTGGGGCGGCGTGCTTAATGGAGGCGGCATGTTGGGGGTGGCCCTCAGTGGCTCCCTCTGCTGTTGTCCTCCTCCTGTGATCACGGCAAGATCAGTACCAAGGATTGTACCCCCGACACACGTTCACGAGGGGCGGATGATGAGCTTACGCTTGGGGGCTGTGCCGGGGGCTATTGTCCGGGCTTCTCAGCACCACAATTGGCACCTTAGAGGTTCCCACTGGGGGCTGGCCGCCCGCCGAAGACCTGGCCCTCTTCACCCTCTTGGCCAGTGTCTCTGTATCCCTGCAAAGATGAAGCCAAGTCAAGAAAAGAGATACGGCCTGGAGGGGCGGGATGACAAGAGTTGAAGCACTTACTCGTCCTCTGTTTCTTCTGCCGTTGCCTTTCTCTTCCTCCTCGGGCTAAGAGACCCGAGGTCGAAGAAGACCTCCGTGTCATCACCGGCCGTAGGAGGGGAAGCAGGTGGAGTTGGGAAACGCTTAGACAAAGAAGAAGCAGATGCTTTCTTCTTCGCCACCGCGGCCTTCACCAACTTCTTCGCCGCCGTGGACCTCGTTTGGCGTGCGGACGTCTCCTGGGCTTGCCGGGGTGGCATGGCCCTGCCGGGCCGAACCTTATAGCCGGAGCTAGCCCGTCGCAGGACTCGCCCTTTCCCTGTGGCTGGGGGCTCGACAGCTTCAGCCTCCTCCTCGGACGGCTTGTCGTCGTCTCCAATAAGAGGAGCCCTGGTGCCAGCGCTGCTAGCCTCCCCAGCGGACTTCGCCCTCTGGGCGAGCTTCCTCTCTTCTGCGGCAGCCGTGGCTTTGTCCTCCATGCCGCCGACACTGCCGGCCTCCGTGGCGAGCTCCGCCTCCGCCGCCCTAGCGGCGATGTAGTCCAGCTCTGCCTAGGTGGTGTCCTGGACGAGCTGTGGATCCTCGCGGATGTACTTCTCCTCCAGGGTGTCAAAAAGCTCCTGCACCTGCTCCTCTGGTGGCGCGACCCAGTATTGGATGGGGCCGTGCGCGTTGCAGTCCGGTATCATGGCGATTATATCGGTCTGGCATGAGTTGTTGCTTAGTGGAACCATCCCCGCCGACAACCCAAACAAGGGCCCCTTGACGACCTTGCAGGCCTTCGCAGCCTTCCCGGACCTCTCAGCCCAGCCTTCGCGGTTCATGTCAAGCCGATAGATCCGCTGGCAGAAGTGAGTGTGTGCCAACACGGTGAAGTTGTTGTCGAGGCCGGGGCGGAGTCGCATGATGTCTGTCGCGTTCATGAAGAGCCAGGACAACCTCCCCTTGTTGTGCAGCAGAGTGATTCGGCAGCGGATGAAATCCGCCCCGATCATCTCAAGGGTGAGCCCAGCCTTGGTGAGGCGAAGAATCCTGGTGGTGGCGACTGTGAGCTTCGCATCGTCGGCATCGATACTGCTCCAATCGTTCCCGCGAACCGGCAGCGCCTGGAGAACCCGGCAGAACTCTTGTGGATCCTCTTCCATCCAGCACCACCGGCCCCACCACTCCTCCCACCTCACCTTCTAAGTGCCCTCCGGGTATGTCCCCTTGGACCTTGGGATTCAGGTGACACAACCGGAGATGGCGCCTCCCTGCTGGATCCGAGGGAAGAAGTAGTGGCAGAAGAGCGCCGTGTTGGGATGCACTCTGGCGAAGCCCTCGCAGAGATGGGCGAAGAGAGCCATGGATGCCATGACATTTGGGGTAAAATCCAGGAGATGGAAGCTGAAGGTATGCATGATGTCATTGAAGAAATCGGAGAAGGGGGCAGAGGCCGCAGGAGAAGTTATCGGCGAAGAACGGGTACCGATTCGGGGCAGCTTTCCTGCAGTTGGCGGGGATGATGCGTGTGGCAGGATGCCCCTTGTCTCTCCTGCCGTCTTAAACCCCCATAGTGGCCTGAAGTTGTCCCGAAGGTGGGCCGCGTCGACCGTCGAGGGAAAGTAGGCGAGCTCCGTCCGCCGCGCCGCCAACTCATTCTTCGCCGGCTCCGCCCCTCCGGCTTTCTTGGCTGCTCCCTTGCCCTGGCTAGTCTTGGGTGCCATGGTGGCTGCAAGCGGTGGAAGGGAAAGGGTAGCGAAAGTGCAGTGGCGGCGAGTAGGGGCTTGAGGAGGAAGAAGGAAGGAATGGCGGCTCTGAGATTGGAGAAGACACAGGGGGTAAATGAGCAGCGTGCCCGCGGCCGTTTCCTTTTTACGAGGAAGGCGCAGGCCGCCGCTTTACCACGATGTGACGCATACGTGCGGGAACCACCCCACGCATGACCCCCACGTCATGCACAACCCTCCACGTCGCGCGTTCAACACGGGTCATGGGGAAGCGCAGCGGACGAGAAGTTACTATGGTAAAATCCGCCCCACCTGCCCGCGCACCGTTCTGGGCCTAGCCCAACAAGGCGTCGCGCTTATGTGTGGCCCAGGCCCGGGGGCTCCTGTCGGTGTACAAAAGTAGGGGCTCTCCTTTTGACCCCTTTACTTGTGCACGGGCAGTTAGAGCCACGCGCCGCGGCCACACTTAGTAGGGCAGAGGAGGGAAGCCAGAGAGAAACCGAAGCACAAGACAACGAAGGCGATGCCAAGACTAGAAGCACATGAGGGCAAGAGGGCGAGGTAGACTCCCTCGGCAAGATCCTTGCCGAGGCGGCCCCCCGCAGCCCCGGCAAGAGCCTTGCCGGGGTAACTTGCCCAACGCCAGTAGAGTGAGCCACCATTGAGCCCAAAGGTTCCGAACACTGTCAACAACTACGTTGGGACCAGGGCTCGGGAGGCACCTCCGTGGTGGCATGCAGATCTTCGTCAAGATCATAAACATATGAGTTCAGATGAGGACCGGAAGACGGCGACCCTCGGCAGGATCCTAGCCGAGGAACTCCACAAGACCCCCAGCAAGCGTCTTGCCGGGGACGACTACGACACCACAGCAAGACCCCTGCCGGGCCCCTGGCAAGGCCCTTGCCGAAGACGCCAGCAGGTCCACTGCCAGGCCCGCACCAGCCAAGACTCTGCCGCCGTTCGCATGCAGCTGCCAGCCCAACCAGCTGGGCAGGCACCTGCATGGCAACATGCAGCTTCCAGGCCAAATCAGCAAGCACCTGCGTGGCGGCATGCAGATCTTCGTGAAGGCCCTACCACCGCGCCACCTCAGCTGCTTGCCTGCCTACATGGCGCAGCATGCATCACTAGCCTGGGCGCGTGTCAAAGTGAGGCGGAGCGGCAACGGATGGGACGGGCCTCGTTCCCGTCCCCGATAAAGCTAATGGACACCTACGTAGCGCATTTAGTGCACTTTCTCCCGTAATGCCGTGCAATAAGCTCGCGCACTTTAGGCCTTTCCACCTCCTGTGTGCCACTGTGGCAACCCCTTTTTCCTATAAAAGGAGGCCCGAGGCGACCGGGGGAGGAATTCGGCTTTTTGGGGACGGCACAGCCACCGTAGCTAGTTCAAAAAGCTCAAGAACACTCAATACATCCACCAAAGCAGGACTATGGTTTTGCGCATCCTCGCGGCTCAAACTTGGGTAAACGATCCGTGTGCTTGCCGCTAAACCTGTTCTTCTCACGACCCAGCGCCCGCCGACCGTAGAAGGGATCCCAGTGATCCCATTGGTGTCGTTCCCACAGACATCCATTTGTTGCTTTGATTGTTTGGCTTTTTCTCTTTTGCCAAATGGATGGACAAGAATACCTAAGAACCTCCTCTAGCTATCTATGCTTTTCTCATCTCAAACTCTATTCATTCTACAACACAAAGTTTGATCAAGTCAGACTCGAACCATGATACATCTTCGTCGTATCTATAATTTTTGATTGTTCCATGCCAATATTATTCAACTTTCATATACTTTTTGGCAACTTTTTATATTATTTTTGGGACTAACATATTGATCCAGTGCCCAGTGCCAGTTCCTGTCTGTTGCATGTTTTTGGTTTCGCAGAATATCCATATCAAACGGAGTCCAAACGGGATAAAAACGGACGGAGCTTATTTTTGGAAAATATGGAAAATTTGGAAGGAAAATCAACGCGAACCAGTGCCCGAGGTGGTCACGAGGCAGGGGGGCGCACCCCCCCTTAGGGGGCGCGCCCTACCCTTGTGATCCCACCGTAAGGCGGTTGACGCTCTTCTTTTGCCGCAAGAAAGCTAATATTCGGGAAAAAATCACGGCGAAGGTTTCAGGCCAATCGGAGTTACGGATCTCCATATATACATGAAACGGTGAAACAGAGCCAGAACAGAACGCAGAACCAGAGAGAGACAGAGAGATAGATCCAATCTCGGAGGGGCTCTCGCCCCTCCCACGCCATGGGAGCCAAGGACCAGAGGGGAAACCCTTCTCCCATCTAGGGAGGACGTCAAGGAAGAAGAAGAAGAAGGGGGGCCCTCTCCCCCTTGCTTCCGGTGGCGCCGGAGTGCCACCGGGGGCCAACATCATCACCGCCACTTCACCAACAACTTCACCACCATCATCACCAACTCTTCCCCCTCTATGCAGCGGTGTAACCTCTCTCTTACCCGCTGTAATCTCTACTTAAACATGGTGCTCAATGCTATATATTTTTTCCCAATGATGTATGGCTATCCTATGATGTTTGAGTAGATCTGTTTTGTCCTAATGGCTATTTGATGATCGTGATTGGTTTGAGTTGTATGTTTTATTATTAGTGCTGTCCTATGGTGCTCTCCATGTCGCGCAAGCGTGAGGGATTCGCGCTGTAGGGTTTGCAATATGCTTATGATTTGCTTATGGTGGGTGGCGTGAGTGACAGAAGCACAGACCCGAGTAAGTAGGTTGTTTGTGTATGGGATAAAGGGGACTTGATGGTTTGCCTTTACAAATAATGTGCGAAGGTTCCATTGTACAATTCCATTGTATTATAAAAATAATGTGCCAAGGTTTGCCTTTAGGACGTTTACATTTGCTTGATGGTTTGTACGGTGCAGGACAGAAACTTTGGCTGTAGTGCATGAATTTTAGTTTTTTACTAGAACGTCAAATGGTTCTGATTCTTTTTGAAATGTCTTTATGTACAAATTTTTTATTTTTCCTAATTGTGGAATAATTTTTCAAGTACCAGAAGTATGGTGAATGTTCAGATTACTACAGACTTTTCTGTTTTAGACAGATTCTGTTTTTGATGCATAGTTTGCTTGTTCTGATGAAACTATCAATTTATATCAGTGTATTAAGCCATGAAAAGGTTATATTACAGTAGAAAAAATGCAAAAACAAAATATGAATTGGTTTTCAACAGTACTTAGAGTAGTGATTTGCTTTATTATACTAACGGATCTTACCGATTTTTCGGTTGAAGTTTTGTGTGGATGAAGTGTTCGATGATTGAGAAGGTTTCGATGTGAGAAGAAGGAAGAGATGCAAGAGCTCAAGCTTGGGGATGCCCGAGGAACCCCAAGTAAATATTCAAGGAGACTCAAGCGTCTAAGCTTGGGGATGCTGGGGAGGCATCCCCTTTTTCTTCAACAAATATCGGTATGTTTTCAGGATTCGTTTTGTTCATGCGATATGTGCAATCTAGGAGCGTCTTTTGCATTTAGGTTTTTATTTTTCTTTTATGCACCATGGTGGTATTAGATAGTCCTTGGTTGATTTATAGAATGCTCTTTGCACTTCACTTATATCTTTTGAGTATGGCTTTATAGAATGCTTCATATGCTTCACTTATATCATTTGAAGTTTGGATTGCCTGTTTCTCTTCACTTAGACAACCGCTATTTGTAGAATGCTCTTTTGTTTCACTTATATTTGTTAGAGCACGGGCATATCTTTTGTAGAAAGAATTAAACTCTCTTGCTTCACTTATATCTATTTAGAGAGATGACAGGAACTGGTCATTCACATGGTTAGTCATAAAATTCTACATAAAACTTGTAGACCGCTGAATATGATATGTTTGATTCCTTGCAATAGTTTTGCGATATAAGGATGGTGATATTAGAGTCATGCTAGTCGGGTAATTGTGAAATTGAGAAATACTTGTATTGAGGTTTGCAAGTCCCGTAGCATGCACGTATGGTGAACCGTTATGTAACGCAGTTGGAGCATGAGGTATTTACTGATTGTCTTCCTTATGAGTGGCGGTCGGGGACGAGCGATGGTCTTTTCCTACCAATCTATCCCCCTAGGAGCATGCGCGTAGTACTTTTTCAATGACTAATAGATTTTTGCAGTAAGTATGTGAGTTCTTTATGACTAATGTTGAGTCCATGGATTATACGCACTCTCACCCTTCCATCATTGCTAGCCTCTTCGGTACCGTGCATTGCCCTTTCTCACCTCGAGAGTTGGTGCAAAATTCACCGGTGCATCCAAACCCCGTGATACGATACGCTCTGTCACACATAAGCCTCAATATCTCCCTCAAAACAGCCACCATACCTACCTATCATGGCATTTCCATAGCCATTCCGAGTATATTGCCATGCAACTTTCATCATCATCATATACATGACTTTAGCATTTATTGTCATATTGCTTTGCATGATCGTAAGATAGCTAGCATGATGTTTTCATGGTTTGTCCGTTTTTTGATGTCATTGCTACGCTAGATCATTGCACATCCCGGTACACCGCCGGAGGCATTCATATAGAGTCATATCTTTGTTCTAGATATCGAGTTGTAATATTGAGTTGTAAGTAAATAAAAGTGTGATGATCATCATTATTAGAGCATTTCCCCAGTGAGGAAAGGATGATGGAGACTATGATTCCCCCACAAGTCGGGATGAGACTCCGGACGAAAAAAAAGAGAAAGGCCAAAAAAAGAAGGCCCAAAAAAACAAAAACAAAAACAAAAAAAATGAGAGAAAAAGAGAGAAGGGGCAATGTTACTATCCTTTTACCACACTTGTGCTTCAAAGTAGCACCATGTTCTTCATATAGAGAGTCTCTTGAGTTATCACTTTTATATACTAGTGGGAATTTTCATTATAGAACTTGGCTTGTATATTCCGATGATGGGCTTCCTCAAATGCCCAAGGTCTTCATGAGCAAGCAAGTTGGATGCACACCCACTTAGTTTCCAGTTTGAGCTTTCATAAACTTACATCTCTTAGTGCATCCGTTGCATGGCAATCCCTACTCCTCACATTGATATCTATTAATGGGCATCTCCATAGCCCATTGTTACGCCTAGTTGATGTAAGACTTTCTCCTTTTTTGTCTTCTCCACATAACCCCCATCATCATATTCTATTCCACCTATAGTACTATGTCCATGGCTCACGCTCATGTATTGCGTGAAAGTTGAAAAGGTTTGAGAACGTCAAAAGTATGAAACAATTGCTTGGCTTGTCATCGGGGTTGTGCATGATATGAATGCTTTGTGTGGTGAAGATGGAGAATAGCCAGACTATATGATTTTTTAGGGATGAGCTTTCTCTGGCTATGTTATTTCAATAAGACATAATTGCTTGGTTGGTATGCTTGAAGTATTATTGTTTTATGTCAAAGGATAGATTATTGCTTTGAATCACTCGTGTCCTAATATTCATGCCATGATTAGACATATGATCAAGATTATGCTAGGTAGCATTCCACATCAAAAATTATCTTTTTTATCGTTTACCTACTCGAGGACGGGCAGGAATTAAGCTTGGGGATGCTGATACGTCTCCATCGTATCTATAATTTTTGATTGTTCCATGCCAATATTATTCAACTTTCATATACTTTTGACAACTTTTTATATTATTTTTGGGACTAACATATTGATCCAGTGCCCACTGCCAATTCCTGTATGTTGCATGTTTTTGGTTTTGCAGAATATCCATATCAACCGGAGTCCAAACGGGATAAAAATGGACGGAGCTTATTTATGGAAAATATGGAAAATTTGGAAGGAAAATCAACGCGAACCAGTGCCCGAGGTGGTCACGAGGCAGGGGGGCGCACCCCCCCTTAGGGCGCGCCCCTACCCTCGTGAGCCCACCGTAAGGCGGTTGACGCTCTTCTTTTGCCGCAAGAAAGCTAATATTCAGAAAAAAATGACGGCAAATGTTTCAGGCCAATCGGAGTTACGGATCTCCATATATACACAAAACGGTGAAACAGAGCCAGAACAGAACGCAGAACCAGAGAGAGACAGAGAGATAAATCCAATCTCGGAGGGGCTCTCGCCCCTCCCACGCCATGGGAGCCAAGGACCAGAGGGGAAACCCTTCTCCCATCTAGGGAGGAGGTCAAGGAAGAAGAAGAAGGGGGCCCTCTCCCCCTTGCTTCCGGTGGCGCCGGAGTGCCATCGGGGGCCATCATCATCACCGCCATCTGCACCAACAACTTCACCACCAGCATCACCAACTCTTCCCCCTCTATGCAGCGGTGTAACCTCTCTCTTACCCGTTGTAATCTCTACTTAAACATGGTGCTCAATGCTATATATTATTTCCAGTGATGTATGGCTATCCTATGATGTTTGAGTAGATCTGTTTTGTCCTAATGGCTATTTGATGATCGTGATTGGTTTGAGTTGTATGTTTTATTATTGGTGTTGTCCTATGGTGCTCTCCATGTCGCGCAAGCGTGAGGGATTCCCGCTGTAGTGTTTTCAATATGCTTATGATTTGCTTATGCTGGGTAGCGTGAGTGACAAAAGCACAGACCCGAGTAAGTAGGTTGTTTGCATATGGGATAAAGGGGACTTGATGCTTTAATGCTATGGTTGGGTTTTACCTTAATGAATCTTTAGTAGTTGCGGATGCTTGCTAGAGTGCCAATCATAAGTGCATATGATCCAAGTAGAGAAAGTATGTTAGCTTATGCCTCTCCCTCAAATAAAACTGCAATAATGATTACCGGTCTAGTTATCGATTGCCTAGGGACAAATAACCTTCTTGTTGACAAAAGCTCTTTACTTTAGTTGTGTCCTTACTTTAACAGCCCCTAGCTTTTATTTACATGCTCTTTACTTTCTTGCAAGCTTACCCAAAAACACCTACAAAGTACTTCTAGTTTCATACTTGTTTCCGGTAAAGCGAACATCAAGTGCGCGTAGAGTTGTATCAGTGGTCGGTAGAACTTGAGGGAATATTTGTTCTACCTTTAGCTCATCGTTGGGTTCGACACTCTTACTTATCGAAAGAGGCTACAATTGATCCCCTATACTTGTGGGTTATCAAACCACTCTGTGTGAGGAGCACTCGGAGTCCCCGATTCATCATAGACTTAAACTTCCAAAACCTCTTTGTGCATTTCGGTATGACCAAGTCATCCACTTCGGTCACACCGAGTTCACTAAGTTGATCTAGTTTTTCAATCTTGGTGCAACCGATTTGAACTTTTCGGTCACACCGAGTTGCAGTAACCGCTCGCGATTCTGCATCTCGGTGCCACCGAGTTGTTCCACTCAGTCACACCGACAGGGTCGGGATATATATAATCACGGGTTGAATTTTGGAAATTTCTCCAAAACTCTTCACCCCGCGCGTGTACTGCTCTGCCTCCTCGGGTCTCCGGATCATCTCCTTGCTGCCAGCGACCTCCCGCCGCTGGTCTCCGTCGCTGTCAACGGAAATATGCCCCACCGTTGTCGCCATAGCGAACTCCCGCCGATCTAGGGTATGGGTTCGACCTTTTGTGCTATTCTTTTACCTCTGATTCATAGCATATTCTTTTGCCTTGATCCTTACCATGTATGCAAACAATCTATCCACTAAAAACATCCTTTAGGTTAAATTCGATTAGAAAATTTAGGTTAGGTCTCCGTCAAACTCATCTCAGACCGACCAAGTTGTAGAAATCGGTCTCACTGATTTGGCTTAGGCCATAGCACATGCATTATCGGTCTGACCGCAAATTGCAAATCGGTGTGACCGAGTTCAATTCTTTGTGAAACCCTAGCAGTCTCGATGCCACCGAACCGTTACTCGGTCTGATCGAGTTCACTAGTTTAGGTTCCAAAAGCTGCTTCGGTATCATCGAGTTTACAAATCGGTAGCTTCGAAGTGCTTTCTATGGAGAACTAAAACTAAGTTTTTAAGTCATCTGTTTTGCAAAATCCCTACACTTTGTGATGCTCATCCACTCTACCTCATCTTCATCTATTCACACAATCTGCTGTCAGTAAGTTTTGCAAAGATGTCTGATTAGAGTGACAGTCAGAACAGGTCTGAGGAACATGTGCAGCTGAGTGAGGGTTCAGATCCCTCAAGCACTTCTGATGATGGCAGTAGGAGCACTCCAAGTAACTTGCCAAAGGCAGCCACCAGATCTAGAAAGAAGTGAACCTCAGATTCAAAGGATGAGGACTATGTGGCTACTAAGGAGGAAGTAAGCTGCAAAAAGAAGGTGCTGAAAAAGGAGTATGGCACAGCTGCTACAGTTAAGCCAGGGATGAATAAGAAGGGTCCAACAAGAAGGATTCCTATGTCTAAGGCCAGAGCCTCCACTCAAGAGACAATGGAGTTCACTCTTGAACCCAAAGAAGGTGGAGAAGGCAAGAAGAGGAAGGAGAGGGTCAAGAAGACCATTGCTAGAGTCATTGGCAAGCCCTCCATGATGAGAGATCCCTCTGAAGATGAAGAAGAAGAGGATGCTCCGGCACCTAAAGCTCAGAAGCTTATGGGAGATGCTATAAAGTCAGGGGCTGCAACATCAAAGCCCAAAGTTGCTCCAAAAGCTCAAGCTCAGAAGCCTCCTAAGCCCAGGAGAAACACCAGAAGTATTCCTGTTGAAGAAAAGAACAAGGTCCCAATGCCTAAAGCTGAAGAAGAGGATGTTGAGTCTCTTGGTTTGAGAAAGTTGAAACCCAAGATCCCACACCACAATGATACTCATCCAGTGGCTGAAGACATGCACATCAGAAAAGATGCTTGTAATGCCCCGGACACACCCGTCAGTGGTCGTTACTCCTGGCAGGATCTAGACTAGCCCCACATATCAATACTAGTATTTTCTGCGCACTTTGTCCTCACTCGTGCGCACCCGGGAGCAACTTCCCGGCCAGTCACCCATCCTGACACTACTCCAAGCTGAGCACGCTTAACTTTGGAGTTTTGTCTGAATGGGCTCCTAGAAAAGAAGGAATTCCTTATTGATATGAGTACTCTATCATCCCTAATAAGCCAGGCCACCATACACACCCCCACTCAGAGGAACCGACGTCCTCGTCGGACCACAGGAACGTTCCCTCTTGGCACATACGTCTGTGCATCCAGTCCGATACATGTACAATGTTGTGTGCCACGACGGGTCACAAACATCATGAACAACATGACCGCGCACCTGTCCACAAACATCCGTGTAACCGCGAGGGTCGGCTCTGATACCAACTTGTAACACCCATGATGCAGCTATATCTCCCACGTGTCGGAGCACGACTTAGAGGTATAACTGCATTGTAGGCATGTCGCAAGAGGGGTAATCTTTACACATCCCATGTACTGAATAAGAAAGAGATAAATAGTTGGCTTACAATCGCCACTTCGCACAATACATAAATATAGCATTACATCATCCAGAATACAATCAAGGTCCAACTACGGAACCAAAATAAAGACAACCCCAAATGCATAAGATCCCTGATCGCCCCAACTGGGCTCCACTACTGATCGTCTGGAAAGGAAACATAGTAATGTCCTGAATCCTCGTGGAACTCCCACTTGAGTTCGGTTGCATCCCCTGGAATGGCATCATCGGCACCTGCATATGGTTTTGGAAGTAATCTGTGAGTCACGGGGACTCAACAATCTCACACCCTCCCGATCAAGACAATTTAAGCTTATGGGTAGGAAAAAGTAGTGAGGTGTATCTGCAGCAAGGACTAGCATATATGGTGGCTAAGTTACACAAATGAAAGCAAGAAGAGAAGGCAAAGCACGTCGAGAAGCTACAAAGATCAAGAAGTGATCCTGAAAACTACTTAAGTTCAAGCATAACACGAGACCGTGTTCTCTTCCCGGACTCCGCCGAAAAGGGACCATCACGGTTACACACGCTATTGATTCATTTTAATTAAGTTTAGTGTCAGGTTTTCTACAACCATATATTAACAAATTCCCATCTGCCCATAACCGCGGGCACGACTTTCAAAAGTTCAAAACCCTGCAGGGGTGTCCCAACTTAGCCCATCATAAGCTCTCACGGTCAACGAAGGATATTACTTCTCCCAGGAAGACCCGATCAGACTCGGAATCCCAGTTATAAGACATTTCGACAATGGTAAAACAAGACCAGCAAAGCCGCCCGATGTGCCGACAAATCCCGATAGGAGTCGCACGTATCTCGTTCTCAGGGCACACCGGATGAGCCAGACGTCGGGTTGTCATAGACCCTGGTTGCCCAGGGGGCGCCGGACATCGCTCAGGTTGGACCAACACTTAGAGAAGCACTGGCCCAGGGGGGGTTAAAATAAAGATGACCCTTGAGTCCGCGAAGCCCAAGGGAAAAAGGCTAGGTGGCAAATGGTAAAACCAAGGTTGGGCCTTGCTAGAGGAGTTTTATTCAAGGCAAACTGTCAAGGGGTTCCCATTATAACCCAACCGCGTAAGTAACACAAAATCAAGGAACATAACACCGGTATGACGGAAACTAGGGCAGCAAGAGGGGAACAAAACACCAGGCATAAGGCCGAGCCTTCCACCCTTTACCAAGTATATAGATGCATTAAAGTAACTAAGATATAATAATGATATCCCAAATATAAACATGTTCCAACAAGGAACAAACTCCAATCTTCACCTGCAACTAGCAACGCTATAAGAGGGGCTGAGCAAAGCAGTAACATAGCCAAACAACGGTTTGCTAGGACAAGGTGGGTTAGAGGTTTTACATGGCAAAATGGCAGGCATGATATAGCAAGTGGTAGGTATCGCGACATAGCAATAGAGCGAGCAACTAGCAAGCAAAGATAGAAGTGATTTCGAGGGTATGGTCATCTTGCCTGCAAAGTTCTCTGAGTTGACGTAAGCTTGATCCTCGAAAGCGTACTCAATGGGTTACTCGATCACGTACTCGTCTCCCGACTCTACCCAAGGCAAGAACAAAAGCAAAAGAAACCACAATCAACCACGATGCAATGCGCAAGCAACATGATGCAAAACATGGCATGATATGCGGGATGTAATATGCAATGCATATGCGTGCTCCAAAACGAAAAGATTGAACCAGGCCTCAACTTAGCAAACCAAGTGTGCCACTAGAAAGACGAGTTAATTTCGGTCGAAATCGATATAAATATCACCGGAATCGGATGCACGGTTTGCAAATGGCAAGCAAAACAATAATGGCACAATTCTACGATTAACAGCACGATGCCATCTAGAATGCAACAAGAAACTAAGCTACTTCAGTCCAACATAGCAACAAAGCACATGGCAGTGATCTACTCAAGATGCTTGACAATAGATGAACACTGAGCTACGGCTAATTCACAAAATAGCAGGTTCAATCAAGCATGGCAAAAGTGCAAAAGATATCAGGTTCAAACAAACATGTCAGGAAATAACATTAGGAAGCAAAGTTTGGAGCAAGATAACAACATGCTACAGGACCACGACATAGCAAAGCAAAGCAAGGCATGGCATGAATCTACTCAAAGCATATAATAAAAGTCCCTTACTGACCATAAGCCAAAAGGGCACAGAAAACAAGATGGCACCCATGTAAACATAGCAAGTTTCGTTAACAGATTCAGACTTAGCAGAAAACTGGACATGGCATAAATAGAGTTATGAAGGCATGCTTGCGAGCTCGATGCACTCACCACAAGGCATTACATGACAAACTAAGCATACTTCCAGCAAGAAGACATGACCAAGTAGCTAACCATGGCAAGAACCACCTCATAGCATGCATGGATCAACTACAACAACCTTGGAAAAATTGATTAACACGTAAACAATCTGCAAGGAACATTTTATAGCAAAAGTAGAGCAAGATTGAGTCATGCTAGGGGACTCCATAAATGCAAACAAGGACATGGATGGATAGAGCACAATCAGATGCCCAAATCATCCTTACTGAACTTACTCAAAAGAGGCATGGATCACTCTGTAGCAACATGAATACATGGCATAAAAATAACATCAGGGAAATGACTTAGTAGAATTCTAAGTCCCTAAGATCAGCAACATCACGAGAGCTACTTTGCATGCATGTGCTATTCACCACATTGATCAGAAAAATACATGGCATACACCCCTGTAAAGACAGCATGGCATAGCCCAAAACACATGTAGAGCTCATGCTCATATGCAGCACACATTAATCATGGAAAAAATGACAAATGCTCATAATCTGTTAAGAAACATAAACTAACATTTTATAGCACCCTTGCAACAGCATTTTAGGCATCAAAATGGACTCAAACAAGCATGGTGCAATGGAACAAAATGAAGAGGACATCATGATGAACAATTTGATATGCCACACGCACGAAACGGAGCTACGATGACAGAGTTATGATGCGAGGAACATGGCTAACAAAATAACAGAAAAGGACTTAGAGGAAAATGGGTCAACCCTAGGGTTTCAGATCTGATCCAGGTCTGGGCGCACGGTCTTCGAGGATGGTCGAAGAAGGCTCGCCGGAGTTCGGGGAGGAGGTGGTCGGAGATAGCTCGGGGAGGCGCCGGCGGGCTTGAGGACGACGGGGCCGGGTCGACGGAGTCCTCATGTGGAGGATGGAGTGGCATCGGCGGTGGCCGGCGAGCTGCGGGCGAGGTGGCCGGCGAAGGCGGCGCGGTGGAGGTTCGCGGGCGGCGCGCGGTGAAGGAGCCGGATCGGGCGGCGGCGGCGGAAGACGGGCCACGGGGGCCGGGCATTGGCCAGGTGGGCCGGCGGCGCGGGGGCGGCGGGTGCGCCACGTGGCAGGCGGCGATAGGCGCGGTGGGGTGGCAAACGCGTCCGGCCGGAGCGGACGTGTCCCGCGGCGCGGAGGAGTGGGGCTAGGGTTTCTGGACCGCGAATTTCGGAGGGGGAGGCCTATTTATAGATTCGGGGAGCTAGGAGAGTCCAAATGGAGTGTGGTTTTCGGCCACACGATCATGATCGAACGACCGAGAGGATGGAGAGGGTTTGGATGGGTTTTGGGCCACTTTGGAGGGGTGTTGGGCTGCAACACACACGAGACCTTTACGGTTCCTCGGTTAACCATTGGAGTATCAAACAAACTCCAAATGGCACGAAACTTGACAGGCGGTCTACCGGTGGTGTACCAAGGCCGCTTGACAAATCTAGGTCCATTCCGAGAAAGTTTAACACCCGCACATGAAAAGAGGCAAAAGGGGACGCCGGAGGACATAGGAGTGTCGGATCGCAAAACAGACAACGGGGAAAATGCTCGGATGCATGAGATGAACACGTATGCAAATGCGATGCACATGATGACATGATATGATATGCATGACATGGAAAAAATGCAAAACGAAGACAAAACCCAACCACGAGGGAATATCATAACTTAGAGCCGAAAATGGCAAGAGTTGGAATACAAATACGGTAAATTACATCCGGGGCGTTACAACACTCCACCACTACGAAAGAATCTCGTCCCGAGATCTAGGACTGGAAAAACTCTGGATATTCAGAACGGAGGCGGTCCTCGCGTTCCCAGGTGGCTTCTCGGTCAGAATGATGTGACCACTTCACTTTCAGAAATTTGATAGACTTTTTGCGAGTCTTGCACTCAGTTTCTTCAAGAATAGCAACGGGGTGCTCATGATAAGACAAGTCTTCTTGGAGATCAATCTCTTCGAAGTTGATGATGCGGTGAGGAGTCTTGAAACACTTGCGAAGCTGAGACATGTGAAACACGTCGTGCACGTTTGCAAAGTTGGACGGAAGCTCAAGTTGATAGGTGAGATCGCCTCTTTTGCCAATGATCTTGAAAGGACCCACGTATCTAGGGGCAAGCCTCCCTTTGATACCGAAGCAACAAGTACCTTTCATTGGAGAGACGCGGAGGTAGACATGGTCTCTGATCTCGAAAGCCAAGTCACGATGCTTGCTATCATAGTAACTCTTCTGGCGCGATTGCGCGGCTTTGAGATTTTCACGAATGACTTTGCACATTTCTCAGCCTCTGAGATTAAGTCATTGCCAAGAAGTTGGTGTTCACCAGTCTCTGACCAATTAAGAGGGGTACGACACTTTCTGCCATAGAGAATCTCGAATGGGGCCTTGCCCGAACTCGCTTGGAAGCTATTGTTGTAGGAGAACTCGGCATATGGAAGACAATCTTCCCACTTCATACCAAAGGAAATGACACAAGCCTTGAGCATATCTTCAAGAATTTGATTGACTCGCTCGACTTGTCCACTAGTTTGAGGATGAAAAGTTGTGCTAAAGCGAATGTTGGTGCCCATAGCCTTCTGAAAGGAATCCCAGAACTTAGAAGTAAAGATGCTTCCACGATCTGAAGATATCAACTGCGGAATGCCGTGCAAGGAGGCAATCCTGGAGGTATATAGCTCTGCCAACTGAGCTGATGTGATAGATTCTTTGATAGGAAGAAAATGAGCCACTTTAGTGAGCTTGTCGATGACAACGAAGATAGCATCATTGCCACGCTTGGACTTGGGAAATCCAGTCACGAAGTCCATCTCAATATGGTCAAACTTCCATTCTGGAATGGCAAGAGGTTGGAGGAGACCAGCTGGCCGTTGGTGTTCTGCTTTCACTCTTCTGCATACATCACATTCATTCATGAACTGAGCAATCTCGCGCTTCATTCGAGTCCACCAATACGACTGCTTGAGGTCATGGTACATCTTTGTACTTCCAGGATGAATAGATACGAGTGAATTGTGAGCCTCGTTCATAATGACTTTACGAAGGTCACCCTTAGGAACAACAATTCGATCCTCGAAGAATAGAGTATCTTTGTCATCAAGGCGATAGCACTTGTACTTGGGTTGGCTCTTGGCCATCCCAATCTTCACCTTCTTCACCATTGCATCAAGAAGTTGAGCCTCAGGAATCTGATCTTCCAAAGTAGGAGAGACTTGGAGGTTGGCAAGGAAACCTTGAGGAACAACTTGGAGATTAAGTTTGCGGAAAGCTTCACAAAGATCCAGTTGGAAGGGCTTGAGAATCAAACAGTTACAGTAAGCCTTCCTGCTCAATGCATCAGCAATGACATTGGCCTTGCCTGGAGTATATTCAATACTCGGATTATACTCTTGAATCATTTCGACCCAACGAGTCTGCCTGAGGTTGAGGTTGGGCTGAGTGAAGATGTACTTGAGACTCTTATGATCAGTGAAGATGTCCACTTTCCTTCCCAACAAGAGATGTCTCCATGTTAAAAGAGCATGGACAACTGCCGCCAACTCGAGGTCATGAGTGGGGTAGTTCTTTTCATTGGGCTTCAACTGGCGAGAGGTATAGGCCACAACTTTCTTCTCTTGCATTAACACAGCACCGAGACCTTGAAGGGAAGAATCACAGAAAACCTCGAATGGTTTGGATTCATCGAGAGGAGTCAGAACTGGAGCTGTGACTAACTTATCTTTGAGGGTGTTGAAAGCGATGTCACATTCAGGCGTCCAGACATACTTCACATGCTTCTGGAGAAGGTTGGAAAGAGGCTTCTCGATCTTAGAGAAATTCTCAACGAATCTTCGACAATAGCTTGCGAGTCCAAGAAAGCTGCGGAGCTGCTTCACATTCTGAGGTGGTTCCCAATTCACAATTGCGGATACCTTCTCAGGATTAACAGCTATGCCCTTGGCTGAGATGATATGCCCAAGGTATAGAACCTCATCGAGCCAAAACTCGCACTTTGAAAACTTCACATAGAACTGATGTTCTCTGAGTTTGTCCAGCACCAATCTCAAATGCTTGGCATGATCCTCCTTGTTCTTGGAAAAGACCAAAATATCATCGAGATAGACCAAGACGAAGTCATTTGTGTAAGGGTTGAAGATGAAGTTCATCATGCGAGAGAATATTGGAGGAGCATTGACAAGGCCGAAAGACATGACAGTGTATTCATAAGAACCATAGCTTGTTCTGAATGCTGTCTCGAGGATATCTTGTTCATGAATGGGAATCTGATGATAGACCATACGAAGGTCAAGCTTGGAGAATACTTGAGCACCTTTGAGTTGTTAGAAAAGCTCATTGATGTTAGGAAGTGGGTACTTGTTCTTTATGGTCTTCTTGTTCAATGGGCGGTAGTCGACACAAAGTCGGTCCGTGCCATCCTTATTCTTGACAAAAATAACACCACAACCCCAAGGAGAAGAACTTGGTCGGATCAGACCCATACGCTCTTGTATATCGAGTTGTTTCTTAAGCTCCTTCAACTCTTCTGGTCCAAGCTTGTAAGGACGTTTGCCAACAGGTTCCATGCCAGGCTCAAGATCAATGATGAATTCAACTGGTCGGTGAGGAGGCATTCCTGGAAGCTCTTCTGGAAAGACATCTTGATATTCACAAACGACTGGAATCTGAGAGATGGCATTAAACTCTCCTTTCTCATTGAGAGAAAATAGTCAAATTGTATCATCACGAGCGGCGAAGATGATTACATCCTCAGACGAGTGTGTCAATTGAATCTGCCTGGCAGCACAATCAAGTTGATCCTTGTGCTTAGAAAGCTAGTCCATGCTGAGAATTAGATCAATATCCGAGTTACCAAGAACAATTGGAGATGACAGAAACTTATAGTCGCCCATCTTGATAGAAACATCCGGAACCATAGAGCTTGCGTTCATGAATTTACCTGGAGAGGAAACTGATAACTGCCTAGGAAAATCTTGGAAAGGCAACTCATGCTTAGATGCAAATGGTCTTGAAATGAAACAATGTGATGCACCAGTATCAAAAAGGACTTTTGCAGGAATATAATTAGCAGGAAGATTACCCATGATCACTTCTGAAGAGCCCTCTGCCTGAGCTGCGTTCATCAAGTTGACCTTTGTAGACTTGGGATTATGCTTGACCACTGCATTGCTGGCAGATCTCACAGGAGGAGGAGGCGAAAGACGCCTCTGGTTGAAGCATTTGTTTGCATAGTGACCCTTCTGCTAACACTTGTTGCACGTAACCTCTAAGAGCGTACGGTGATACAGAGCACTTGACCTTGGAGCATGAGACGAAGCTTTGTTCTGAAAGCCTGGGTTGTGTGGGTGGGAAGATCCATTGCCACCTTTGCTCTTCTGCTGGTAAGGCTGACGGAACGGAGGAGGAGGAGGCAACCAGATTTTTGCTGCTTAGCTGCCACTTGAGTTCAAGAAGAAGAAGGAGTTGCATCCCTGACTCTCTTCTTAGAAGCATCGCACTTGAGCTGAGCAGCCTCTTGCTTTAGTGCCATGTTGTAGAACTCATCATACTGTTTCGGCTCAAAAAGCACGAGAGCTAGTTGCAGATCTTCTCTGAGACCACCCCTAAATTGATAATTCATGCTCTTCTCATCAGGGACGTCTTGCTTGGCGAAGCGAGCGAGCCTCTGGAACATGATGTTGTATTGGTAAACAGACATACTGCCTTGCTTCAGATTGCGGAACTCCTCATACTCTCAACAACACTTTAAGGAATGTGGTGAGCTTTGAAGTCTTGGCGGAAATCATCCCAGGTAATCACACGACCTCCTCTGGAATCTTTGTATTGTTGATACCACTCAGCAGCTTGGTCTTTGAGTTGGAACGAAGCAAACTTGACAAAGTCCTCAGGCCTGACATTGCTACACTCAAAATGTTTGCAGATATCCACGAGCCAATCGTTAGCGTCTGTGGCCTCGACACAGTTACTGAAAGACTTCGGCTGGTTTGCGAGGAACTGGTTGAGGGTAGCAAACTGAACTTGATTGTTGCCATGGCCTTCATTTCCTTGGTTGCGCTCTTGCAAGAATTGCATAAGCATCTTCGTGTTGGCGTTGGTGGCGGCCATCACAGCTTGCCATGCCTCCGGAGGTGGAGGTGGTGGCGGTGGTTCCGGATTCTAACGCGTTGGAGGAGCCATCTTGAAGAGGGTGACATCCGTTAGCATCTTGACAGACATATATTCAAGCTGAATCAATGGACCAAAATTGCAACATATAGCCTTAACATTCTAACAAGAATGAACGAATGAATTCCAAAGTAAATGATCACACTTCCATAAATTGAGAGGTCACTTAGATGGAGATAGATGAATAAAACAACAAGGTACGGACATGAACAAATAATTGGTAAGGATTACCCAATCACAAACCAACTATCTGCGGAAAGAAATACTAGAGCTACATGAATTCCCACCTATAAAACTCCCAAAACTTTCTAGTTATGCAATCAGGTGTTGGGGATACAGGGGAAGCATAATATCTCACCCAAAACTAGCAAATCCTACATCCAGCTGTATCCATCCTTCAACACATAACCAAGAAACCTTCGGAAATCATTTACCTCAACCTTCGAAAAGCATCCGTTATAAGAGTTATGGCAATACTCCCGAACTCCCGCCCCAGTACTGGGTGGCATCAAGGTTATCTCACCAACAACTGCATAAAGGAGATTTCGATGTCGGCGAAACTCAGGTATTCCAGAACTGCAACGATAAAATTGTGATGACAACACCTCGGAGCTCAACTCCCCGGGACACTGCCACAACCCCTAAATGTCAGGAGGCACCAAGAACAATGTTCTCGTCACAAAACCATCAAAACGATTCCAAGATACCTGTGTGATCCTAAAAAAATTTCGTGAAATTTGAGAAGAGAAGAGTCAAAACTCTACGTCAGGAAGCCTCACCAAAGCGACGAAGGGACTGAGGAGTAAAAAGAATCCTGCTCTCCGATATATATAATCCTATAATACTCAAAATATTTTTCTAGACTCAACAACGCCAATGATTCGATCAAGCAGGGGGCTCCTAAGTCGGGGAAGACTTTGATTACCAACTTGTAACGCCCCGGACACACCCGCCGGTGGTCGTTACTCCTGGCGGGATCTAAACTGGCCCCACATATTAATACTAGTCTTTTCTGCGCACTTTGTCCTTACTCGTGCGCACCCGGGAGCAACTTCCCGATTGGTCACCCATCATGACACTACTCCAAGCTGAGCACGCTTAACTTTGGAGTTCTATCCGAATGGGCTCCCGGAAAAGAAGGAATTCCTTATTGATATGAGTAGTCTATCATCCCTAATAAGCCAGGCCATCGCAATGCTGGATTGAGATTGTGGAGACAGTCTGATCCCGATGCTGTGAGGAGAAGGACTGCAGTTGACTGCAGGTTCCACACAAAAGAACAACAAGACTTCTATGAAACTATTTTGCTTAACAAGAAGCCCATTGTGTGTGACATGAGATGGGTTGATTGGGAATTCATCAACGAGAATGAAGATCAGTTCCCAGGAGTATATGACAGTTTCACAGCATGTGGAGTAGATGAGTTTGTTGGACAGAAGCTCACAAAATGGAATGGTGAGCTAATCATGCAGTTTTACTCCACTGCTCACTTTTACCAAGATGGGAAGATCATTTGGATGTCAGCAGGTACTAGGTACCAGTCCACTGTTGAAGAATGGGCCAAGCTGATAAATGCCCTAGAGGAACACGAGGATGACTTGGATGTGTCTGCCAAGAAGAAGAAAGACCACAACACTATGGCAAACATGTACAAGGAGATCCCAGATAAAGCTTTGGAGACTCACAAGCTTGGATAAGTACATTACTTGTTGTCTAGTCTACCTACCATCAACTGGATCCTTAGGCACACATTGCTACCCAAGTCAGGAGATCACAAAATGATCAGAGGGCATTCTATCAACCTGCTACAGATTTTTTATGTCCCTCAGAAGTTCAAGGTCATGAGTCTGATTGTAGAGACAATCAAGAGGACTGTCACTGACCAGAAGAGAAGCTGTGGGTATGCTCCACACATTCAGGAGCTCATCAACTGCAAGATGGGCACAGGAACATATCTGTTGGATAAGGAGCATCTACCCTTATATGTTAATTTTGAAGACAACACTGTAGTGATGAATGAGAAGGAACCATCATCAGTTCAAGCACAAAAGAAGAGAGCTAAAGCAAAGGCTGAGAAAGCTACTAAGATGCCAAGTGTTGAAGAGGCATCTCAAATTTTCCTGAAGAGCAAGCAAGATTAACTTGCATATCTGATCCAGTCTACACTAAGGATTCAGAAGGGCTTGGCCACCCTGAATCAAAACTAGGAGAGCTTGGAGAGGATCGTAGAAACTGAATTTTATGATCTTAATCTGAAGGTAACTGAGTTTCAAACAACAGTTGAGCAGCTCCAGGAGGAAGCAGAAGAGAAGAGAGGGAAGGCAACTACTGATGCATTTTAGCGAGTGCCTAGAGGACAGAGGTCTGCTGCAGTGCATGTACTTGATACAAGAGCAACAACATCAACACCAGCAACCACAGCCTCAGTACCACCTCCAGCAACCACTCCACCAGCTCCAACTACATCAACGGATTCCTTCATCCTTGGAGTTCTCTCTACACCACCTCCCGAAGACCAAGCCTGGGAGACGCATAGCACTATGCATATTTGAAATTTTTGGTAACTTGTTGCCAAAGGGGGAGAAATATGTATAGATCATAGGCTTCGAGAGAGTGTTTTGCTTCTTTGCCTTTTGGTTGGACTTTTTATTGTATGCCTGTGTGAGATACTTTATGTCCTTGTGTGAGATACTTGTGTGATCATGTGATTGATCATATGTTACTTTACTACTTGCTTGGATGATATTATCTTTTATTTCTCTATATGATCATTCACTTTGCTTGGTGATGAGCGCATTCTTTTAAGTTATATCATTTTGAGCGCTCCACCAAGATGTATGTGACATGGAAGAGTGACCCATGATCCTAATCGATTGTGCATTTGCATTAAAAAGCAAATTTTAAATAATGCACAAATTTAGGGGGAGCTCTTACTTATCACATACTTCTCAAAGTGGCGATGTATTTCAATCTTATAATCATTTGTCGAAGCTTTGATCTATATGTTGTCATCAATTACCAAAAGGGGGTGATTGAAAGTGCAACTATCCCTGGGTGGTATTGGTAATTCCTAACAACATATAGCTCACTGAGCTAATACTATTTCAAGATAAATATTTCAGGAAAGCTCAATGATTTGCATGGCATGGATTAGAAATGTGGACCCTCAAAATGCTAAGGATAAAAGATTGTCTCAAGCTCTAAAGCTCAAGACTCTACATTTTACCTTTTAGTGATCCAAGATCACATTGAGTCCATAAGAAAAGCCAATATCATTAAAAGGGGATGAGGCATTGCTTAATGAGGTTTTTTGCTCAAAATGCTTAGTGATATGCTCCAAAACCCTCAGCCACTTTCTCATTTCCACATATGTCCCAAACCAAAAGTCAAACTCGGCCCCACCGAAATTTTCCATCCAGCGCCACCGAGTTTAGTTGACATAGCCACTGCCACAAAACCCTAGTCACTTCGGTCCCACTAATAGGGATCTCAGTCTCACCGAGATGGGATTGCAAACTCTCTGTTTCCCTTCCAATGTTTCAGTCTAACCGAGATGAGCGATCGGTCCCACCGAGTTTGTAATGCAAACTCTCTGTTTCCCCTTCGTAACATTTCGGTCCAACCGAAATGAGCGAATCGGTCCCACCGAGTTTGCCAGACCAACTCTCTATTTGCTTATTACCAAAATCGGTCCCACCGAGTTTGAGTAATCGGTCTCACCGAGATTACATTATGCCCTAACCCTAATGAAATTGGTCCCACCGAGTTGACATGTCAGTCCCACCGAAAATCCTACTGTTCACATTTTGAACTGAATCAGTCTGACCGAGTTTTCTGATTTGGTCCCACCAAGTTTGGTAAATTGTACTCCCTCCATTCCACAATGTAGTGCTTCCTCTATCCTCGTGCTTCAACTTTCACCATAAATTTAGCTACCAAGACCGATTGTGGCGGGAACAAAAGTTATATCGATGATTCGTATTCGAAAGAAGTTTTTGATTATACAATTTTTTCTCCCACGGCAGTTAGTCTCGTTGGCTAAATTTATGGTCAAAGTTGGACCTCGGGAAGCGCGGGTGCACTATATTTTGGAATGGAGGGAGTATGTAACGGTTAGATTTTGTGTGGAGGCTATATATACCCCTCCACCCACTCTTCATTCGAGGAGAGAGCCATGAAAACATGCCTACACTTCCATCATACATTTTCTGAGAGAGAACCATCTAAACTTGTGTTGAGGTCAAGATATTCCACTCCAACCACATAAATCTTGATCTCTAGCCTTCCCAAGTTGCTCTCCACTCAAATCATCTTTGCACCAAATCCAATCCTATGAGAGAGAGTTGAGTGTTGGGGAGACTATCATTTGAAGCACAAGAGCAAGGAGTTCATTATCAACACACCATCTATTACCTTCTGGAGAGTGGTGTCTTCTAGATTGGTTAGGTGTCACTTGGGAGCCTCTGTCAAGATTGTGGAGTTGAACCAAGGAGTTTGTACGGGCAAGGAGATAGAATACTTCGTGAAGATCTACCCTAGTGAGGCAAGTCCTTCGTGGGCGATGTCCATGGTGGGATAGACCAGGTTGCTTCTTCGTGGACCCTTTGTGGGTGGAGCCCTCCGTGGACTTGCGCAACCGTTACCCTTCGTGGGTTGAAGTCTCCATCAACGTGGATGTACGATAGCACCACCTATCGGAACCACGCCAAAAATCTCCATGTCTAGATTGCGTTTGCTCCCTTCAAACTCCTCCCTTTACCTTCATGTGCAATGTTTTACATTCCGCTGCTATACTCTTACACTTGCATGTGTAGGTTGTTTACTTGACTTGTGCTAAGTTGCTAGAATCTGCCAAGACTTAAAATTGGGAAAATGCTAGATTTTTATTTGGTCAAGTAGTCTAATCACCCCCCTCTAGACATACTTTCGATCCTACACTTGGACAAAACTATCCAATCATGGTGAAAGGCGATCCAGCTGTTGTTGACACAACCTTACTACCATTTATGAGAAGCAACTGTATGTATACCTCGGACATTTCTATGCTTCCCTACCATGGCTATCACAATATGGGTCATGAAATAGGCCGCTTCAGCCTGGATGAGCAGTCCTACATTTGTCTCAAGATTGACAGTAGCTGGCCCTTTTGAGAGAAACTCTTCTGGTTCAAAGCAAGCGTTTCCAACGCCAAGGATTGGTTGAGCTAAAGTTCACTTCATTGCTTGTTATTTGTTGTGTGATGGAAACTTTAGTATTTACTAGAATGTTTTGTTGGAACTAATCTATAATCCAACATCTATCCTCGTTGTCGTTGTGTGTTGATGACTTTTTGTATGTAATGAATGGCACATTTGCATATGCATGTCATAAACTCAATTTATAGATGGTTTTCGACTCACTTCTTGGAGTGTTAGTGTCGTAGTAGTATAGCTAGCATCCGTAGTAGTATGAAGTTGCCACATGACATAGAGCCAACCAATAGTTAGTTCTAGTTAGATCAACTATAGCTAGGTGTCGCACGGAGGCCGAGAAATATGGTGATAGCATGACTGCGTGAGGTGGGCTTGTACGTAGTATGATGTAGGCACAGGGCTGGTCGTGTTTCCTACTCCTCCGGTCTAAATGTGGAGAAGATTTGGTCAAGTTCTTCCTCCTTTTGCCGACACGTGGGACATCCAACATCCAGGTCGTGTCTCATGCAAGAAAATGGAGTGGTAGTTGAAGCCACATGATGTGCATCTTGGGGTAAACTGTAAATAGAATCTTACTACTCTTGAGTAACTCCAAAACCGGCCACCGAAGATCTTTATTGGATTTGTTTTTCATCACCAGCACGTCAAGGTGAAAGATGTGCAGGTTCAGTGGGTCCTCTTGCATTTTCACTGACATGTGGGAGCGCATGTGAGCAAACAGATGATGGGCTTCATGCCTTTGCTGGATGGCTGAGAAGAGAGATAGCGGAGGGTTGAGCACGGACTCCATGAAATTTGTTCTACGTAACCAGCACCTCGATATAGGCTCGATATAGTGGGGTGGCATGGGCCATAACTAGCATTCACGTCTACCAGTACGGCACATGCCACCCACATGAGTCCCATCCGACACCAATTTTCTTGGAGTCCGTGCTACAACCATCTCTTCTCCCTCCTGTTTTCTCAGCCATCGAGCGGTCGGCGGGGTGGGGTTTGCCAATAGTCGGTTTGCTCAACTGCGGTCCCACTTGTAAGTGAAAATGCAACACAGCACGCATTCCCCCTTGAGCGGCGTGCCGGACCAACCGTTTGGGGGTGTGATGTGAACACGGTAGGTTTTCCCTTTTGAACTGGTAACTTGTAAAATTTGGTTCTGCTCCGTGGCGCGATCGATAGATAGAAATAACGATTTCCCTAGAGTAAAGAGAAGTTTGGTTCTAGCGCAGTTCATGCATGGAGTACGCACGAAAATTATGAAGTTGATGCGAAATGTAAGATAATTACTAGTAGTACCATATACTACTACATGTTTTTGATGGAAGGATAAAGATACATATGGATCCATCAACGACATCCTCACGCCCTAGTGCGCAGGGTCATGAACCGACGTGTGAGGAGCAGCGGCATTGGTGGCGAGCTCAACGTGCTTCTGAACAATGCCGTCCAAGGTTGCCCTGCGGGTCAAGGAGGCCAGTGACCTATCGTCCTCCTCTGGCACGTAGTAGTCCTTGTGGACGATTTGCGTGTAGACGTGGGTGATTATGTCGATGGTGTCCTGTTGCACCAGGTGTTGCGTGGCGAACGCGACCTCGAGCTGGACATTCTTCGGCGCGATGGAGGGCTGTCGCAGGGCCACCAGTGCGTCGAAGAGGTTGTCACCATAGAGGCCGTTGAGGGTGGCGGGCATTGCAGAGCCTGGGCGCGTGGGCTGGAGGCGTATGTCAAGGTCGTCCACGAGCTTCTTGACGATGGTGAACTTGTCGAGGAAGCCGATGAGGACCTCGTCGAACAAGGAGACGAAGCTATCGTCCAAGCGGCC
Organism: Triticum aestivum; assembly: GCF_018294505.1. Classification (NCBI taxonomy): domain Eukaryota; kingdom Viridiplantae; phylum Streptophyta; class Magnoliopsida; order Poales; family Poaceae; genus Triticum; species Triticum aestivum. Next base: position 369,644,299 of record NC_057800.1, on the reverse strand, counting down.
TCTCGCCCTGGCAGCCTCAAGCACGACCTGGAGACGTTCCCCGGTGCCGAGCCGTAGGCTGGCGTCGTGGACCATTGATACGTCCATTTTGCATCATGCTTTTATATCAATATTTCTTGCATTATGGGCTTTTATTTCACATTATGTCACAATACTTATGGATATTCTCTCTTATTTTACAAGGTTTACATAAGGAGGGAGAATGCCGGTAGCTGGAATTTTGGGCTGGAAAAGGAGCAAATATTAGAGACCTATTCTGCACAACTCCAAAAGTCCTGAAACTCCACGAAATACCTTATAATAAATAATGAAAAATCCTCGCCAAAGATGAAGACCAGGGGGCCCACACCCTATCCACGAGGGTGGGACCCCCCCTAGGGCGCGCCCCCTACCTCGTGGGCCCCCTGGTGGCTCTCTGATGACCATCTTCTGCTATATGAAGTCTTTCGTTGAGAAAAAAACCAGAAGCAACCTTTCGGGACGAAACTCCGCCGCCACGAGCGGAACCTTGGCGGAACCAATCTAGGGCTCCGACAGAGCTGTTCTTTCGGGGAAACTTCCCTCCCGGAGGGGGAAATCATCGCCATCATCATCACCAATGCTCCTCTCATCGAGAGAGGGCAATCTCCATCAACATCTTCATCAGCACCATCTCATCTCAAAACCCTAGTTCATCTCCTGTATCCAATTCTTGTCTCCAAGTCCGGGATTGGTGCTAGTAGGTTGCTAGTAGTGTTAATTACTCCTTGTACTTCATGCTAGTTGGTTTAATTGGTGGAAGATCATATGTTCAGATCCTATATACATATTAATACCCCTCTGATTATGAACATGTTTATGCTTTGTGAGTAGTTACGTTTGTTCGTGAGGACAAGGGAGAAGTCTTGCTATTAGTACTCATGTGAATTTGGTATTCGTTCGATATTTTGATGAGATGTATGTTGTCTAGCCTCTAGTGGTGTTATGTGAACGTCGACTACATAACACTTCACCATTATTTGGGCCTAGAGGAAGGCATTGGGAAGTAATAAGTAGATGATGGGTTGCTAGAGTGATAGAAGCTTAAACCCTAGTTTATGCGTTGCTTCGTAAGGGGCTGATTTGGATCCATATGTTTCATGCTATGGTTAGGTTTACCTTAATACTTTTGTTGTAGTTGCAGATGCTTGCAATAGAGGTTAATCATATGTGGGATGTTTGTTCAAGTAAAAACAGCACCCAAGCACCGGTCCACCCACATATCAAATTATCAAAGTACCGAACGCGAATCATATGAGCGTGATGAAAACTAGCTTCACGATATTCCCATGTGTCCTTGGGAGCACTTTTCCTTATATAAGAGTTTGTCCAGGCTTGTCCTTTGCTACAAAAAGGATTGGGCCACCTTGTTGCACTTTATTTACTTTTGTTACTTGTTGTGTTACAAATTATCTTATCACAAAACTATCTGTTACCACTTATTTCAGTACTTGCAGAGAATACCTTGCTGAAAACCGCTTATCATTTCCTTCTACTCCTCGTTGGGTTCGACACTCTTACTTATCGAAAGGACTATGATAGATCCCCTATACTTGTGGGTCATCAAGACTCTTTTCTGGCGCCGTTGCTGGGGAGTGAAGCGCCTTTGGTAGGTGGAATTTGGTAAGGAAAAATTTATATAGTGTGCTGAAATTTACTGTCACTTGTTACTATGGAAAGTAATCCTCTGAGGGGCTTGTTTGGGGTATCTTCACCCCGACCAGTAGAGCAAAGAGTTGCTCCTCAACCTACTGAACCTATTGAAAATGAAATTCCTTATGAGTATCCTTCGGGTATGATAGAAAAACTGCTAGCTAATCCTTTTACAGGAGATGGAACAAAGCATCCTGATGAACACCTAATATATGTGGATGAAGTTTGTGGATTATTTAAGCTTGCAGGTATACCCGATGATGTTGCTAAGAAGATCTTCCCTTTATCTTTGAAGGGAGACGCATTGACATGGTATAGGCTATGTGATGATACGAGATCATGGAACTATAGAAGATTGAAATTGGAATTTCATCAAAAGTATTACCCTATGCATCTTGTTCATCGTGACCGCAATTATATATATAATTTTTGGCCTCGCGAAGGAGAAAGCATCGCTCAAGCTTGGGGGAGGCTTAAATCAATGTTATATACATGCCCCAATCATGAGCTCCCAAGAGAAACAATTCTTCAAAAAAATTATGCTCGGTTTTCTGAAAATAATCGCACCATGCTCGATACTTCTTGTGCTGGCTCTTTTATGATGAAGACTATTGGTATTAGATGGGATTTATTGGATAAATAAAACGCAACTCTGAAGATTGGGATCTCGACGAAGGTAAGGAGTCAGGTATGACACCTAAGTTTGATTGTGTTAAATCTTTTATGGATACCGATATTTTCCGTAAGTTTAGCACTAAATATGGACTTGATTCTGAGATAGTAGCTTCTTTCTGTGAATCTTTTGCTACTTATGTTGATCTCCCTAAGGAGAAGTGGTTTAAATATCATACTCCCATAGAAGTCAAAGTAGCTGCACCAATTAAAGTTGAAGAAAAGACTGTAACTTATAATGATCCTATTGTTCCTACTTGTTATGTTGAGAAACCACCTTTCCCTGTTAGGATAAAGGATCATGCTAAAGCTTCAACTATGGTTCGTAAAAGAAATATTAAAACATATACACCTCCTGAGCAAGTTAAAGTTGAACCTAATATTGCTATTGTTAAAGATCTCTTGTCTGATAATATAGATGGGCATGTTATTTACTTCTGTAATGAAACTGCTAGAATTGCTAAACCCCGTGATACATATAAACCTAGACCTGTGGTAGGCATGCCTTTTATTTCTGTTAAAATAGGAGATCATTTTTATCATGGCTTATGTGATATGGGTGCTAGTGCTAGTGCAATGCCTATTGACTTATACAAAGAAATTATGCATGACATTGCACCTGTTGAGTTAGAAGAAATTGATGTTACTATTAAACTTGCTAATAGAGATACTATTTCACCAATGGGAATTGTTAGAGATATTGAAGTCTTGTGTGGGAAAACTAAATATCCTACAGATTTTCTTGTTCTTGGTTCCCCACAAGATAGCTTTTGTCCCATTATATTTGGTAGACCCTTCTTGAACACTGTTAATGCTACCATAGATTGGACAAGGGATGTTGTTACTGTCGGCTTAGATGATATGACTCATGAGTTTAATTTCTTTAAATTTACTAAACAACACCGTGAAGAAGACTTGCCTAGTAAGGATGAAATTATTGGTCTTGCTTCTATTGCCGTACCTCCTAGTGATCCTTTAGACCAATATTTGCTAGACCATGAGAATGATATGTTTACGAATGAAAGAAGGGAAATAGATGAAGTATTCTTTAAACAGGAACCTATTCTGAAACACAATTTGCCTGTTGAAATTCTAGGGGATCCCCCTCCACCTAAGGGTGATCCCGTGTTTGAGCTTAAACCGTTGCCTGATAATCTTAAATATGCTTATCTTGATGAAAAGAAGATATATCATGTTATTATTAGTGCTAACCTTTCAGAGCATGAAGAAGAAAGATTATTGAAAACTCTGAAGAAGCACCGTGCTGCTATTGGATATACTCTTGATGATCTTAAGGGCATTAGTCCCACTCTATGTCAACATAAAATAAATTTGGAAGCAGATGCCAAACCAGTTCGTGATCCTCAACGACGTCTGAATCCTAAAATGAAAGAAGTGGTAAGAAAAGAAATACTAAAGCTTCTAGAGGCAGGTATAATTTATCCCGTTGCTGATAGTCAGTGGGTAAGTCCTGTTCATTGTGTCCCTAAGAAGGGAGGTATTACTGTTGTTCCTAATGATAAAGATGAATTGATTCCACAAAGAATTATTACAGGTTATAGGATGGTAATTGATTTCCGCAAATTAAATAAGGCTACTAAGAAAGATCATTACCCCTTACCTTTTATCGATCAAATGCTAGAAAGATTATGCAAGCATACACATTACTGCTTTCTAGATGGTTATTCCGGTTTCTCTCAAATACCTCTGTCGCCTAAAGATCAATCAAAGACTACTTTTACATGCCCTTTTGGTACTTTTGCTTATAGACGTATGCCTTTTGGTTTATGTCATGCACCTGCTACCTTTAAAGATGCATGATGGCTATATTCGCTGACTTTTGTGAAAAGATTTGCGAGGTTTTCATGGATGACTTTTCAGTCTATGGATCTTCTTTTGATGATTGCTTGAGAAATCTTGATCGAGTTTTGCAGAGATGTGAAGAAACTAATCTTGTCTTGAATTGGGAAAAGTGCCACTTTATGGTTAATGAAGGTATTGTCTTGGGGCATAAAGTTTCTGAAAGAGGTATTGAAGTTGATAAAGCCAAGGTTGATGCTATTGAAAAGATGTCGTGTCCCAAGGACATCAAAGGTATAAGAAGTTTCCTTGGTCACGCCAGATTTTATAGGAGGTTCATTAAGGACTTCTCAAAAATTTCTCGGCCTCTGACTAATTTATTACAAAAAGATATACCATTTGTCTTTGATGATGATTGTGTAGAAGCATTTGAAATACTTAAGAAAGCATTAGTCTCTGCACCTATTGTTCAGCCGCCTGATTGGAATTTACCCTTTGAAATTATGTGTGATGCTAGCGATTATGCCGTAGGTGCTGTTCTAGGGCAAAGAGTTGATAAGAAATTAAATGTTATCCATTATGCTAGTAAGACTCTAGACAATGCTCAAAGAAATTATGCTACGACTGAAAAAGAACTTTTAGCGGTTGTATTTGCTTGTGATAAGTTTAGACCTTATATTTTTTATTCTAAAGTAACTATCCACACTGATCATGCTGCTATTAAATATCTTATGGAGAAGAAAGATGCTAAACCTAGACTTATTAGATGGGTTCTCTTGCTACAAGAATTTGATTTACATATTGTTGATAGAAGAGGAGCTGAGAACCCCGTTGCAGACAACTTATCTAGGTTAGAGAATGTTCTTGATGACCCACTACCTATTGATGATAGCTTTCTTGATGAACAATTAAATTTCATAAGTACTTCTCGTAGTACCCCTTGGTATGCTGATTATGCTAATTACATAGTTGCTAAATTTATACCACCTAGCTTCACATACCAACAAAAGAAAAAGTTCTTCTATGATTTGAGACATTACTTTTGGGATGACCCACATCTTTATAAAGAAGGAGTAGATGGTGTTATTAGACGTTGTGTACCTGAGCATGAACAGGAACAGATCCTACACAAGTGCCACTCCGAAACTTATGGAGGACACCACGCGGGAGATAGAACTGCACATAAGGTATTGCAATCCGGTTTTTATTGGCCTACTGTCTTCAAGGATGCCCGTAAGTTTGTCCTATCTTGTGATGAATTTCAAAGAATTGGTAATGTTAGTAGACGTCAAGAAATGCCTATGAATTATTCACTTGTTATTGAATCATTTGATGTTTGGGGCTTTGATTATATGGGACCTTTTCCTGCCTCTAATGGATATACACATATATTAGTTGCTGTTGATTATTTTACTAAGTGGGTAGAAGCTATTCCAACTAGTAGTGCGGATCATAACACTTCTATTAAAATGCTTAAAGAAGTTATTTTTCCGAGGTTTGGAGTCCCTATATATTTAATGACTGATGGTGGTTCACATTTTATTCATGGTGCTTTCCGTAAAATGCTTGCTAAATATGCCGTCAATCATAGAATTGCATCACTGTATCACCCACAGTCTAGTGGTCAAGTAGAATTGAGTAATAGAGAACTCAAATTAATTTTGCAAAAGACAGTTAATAGGTCTAGAAAGAATTGGTCCAAGAAACTTGATGATGCATTATGGGCCTATAGAACTGCATATAAAAATCCTATGGGTATGTCTCCGTATAAAATGGTATATGGAAAAGCATGTCACTTACCTATCGAACTAGAACATAAGGCATATTGGGCTATTAAAGAGCTCAATTATGATTTAAACTTGCCGGTGAGAAGAGGTTATTTGATATTAGCTCACTTGATGAATGGAGAACCCAACCTTATGAAAATGCCAAGTTGTTTAAAGAAAAGGTTAAAAGATGGCATGACAAAAGGATACAAAAGCGTGAGTTTAATGTAGGTGATTATGTATTGCTATACAACTCTCGTTTAAGATTTTTTGCAAGAAAACTTCTCTCTAAATGGGAAGGCCCCTATGTTATCGAGGAGGTCTATCGTTCCGGTGCCATAAAAATCAAGAAATTCGAAGGCACAAATCCGAAGGTGGTAAACGGTCAGAGAATTAAAATTATATCTCAGGTAATCCCATAAATATTGAAACCAATATTATTGAAACCGTAACCTCGGAGGAATACATAAGGGACACTTTCCAGAACGTTTCAGACTCCGAAAGGAATAGGTATGTGGTACTGTAAGTAAACTGACTCCAAAACAGTTTTTAAGGCAATATTTCTCTGTTTTGGAATATTTAGAAAAATAGAAAAAATAAGTAGCAGTCCGAGAAGGACACGAGGGCCCCACGAGGGTGGAGGGCGCGCCCTACCCCCCTGGGCGCGCCCCCTACCTCGTGAGCACCTCGTGTGCCTTCCGGACTCCGTTTTCCTGCACGATACGTATTTTGGTCGGTAAAAAATCATTATATATTCTCCCAAAGGTTTTGACTCCCATATCACGCAAATATCCTCTGTTTTTGTTTCGAGCTGTTGCTGCTGTAGATTAGAGCAAGATGTCTTCTCAAGAGTCAGTCGGGGAGAGCCGGGTATCTAATCCGGCATCGGAACCAAGGGCAAACAGCGACCCTGACCACTTTGGGCCAGCAATGGAGGAAGAGATGGAGGCTGACTTAATGAGGGTAGATGCCATGGAGGATCAAGAAGTCACCTCTCGCTTCCGAGCTGGGTTCACGATGGGGGAACTACAAAGCTCAGCTATTCCAAACTCGGTTATCCCTTCCAATGTTAGATTTCTTACTTATGAAAATATGAAGAGGAGTGTCACTTGTTCTCCCGCAGCTATGAAACACCCTTGGGAGCAAGGAGCTTTAGCCGTCATAGGAAAGCTTCGTAAGGAAACAATGGACCTTAAGCAGCAAGTCACCAAGCTCGAGGAGGAGAATCGTATCCTGAGAGGAATCACCGCCAAGAATATTTCACCAGCAACAAAGAAGGAGACATAATCACATGGGAATGGGCACTCCCCTTGGAAACTGCCAAGCTTGGGGGAGGTGCCCCGGTATCATATCACAATCACAACTCCTATCTTTACCGTTTTCCTTAGTTCGATCCTATTAGTAGTATTTTGATCTAGTAGAATAAAGTTTATGGCATGATCTAGTTTTGAGTTTTGCCTTATGATCTCTCTATGTAATCGAGTCCATGAGCTATATAATAAAGATTAGTGTTGAGTCAAGGGCTTGATTTTCTTGCTATGATCTTGGGTGAATAAAAGAAAATAGAAAAAGAATAAGAAGAAACAAAAGTACATATTGATCTTATTGATAGTAATGACTTCACATAGAAAGAGTGTGATGATTAAAAGTTGTTGGGAGCTGGCAGACATAGCTTTGGTCATCGTTGCAATTAATAGGAAGTAATAAGGAAAGAGAGGTTTCACATATAAATATACTATTATTGACATCTTTTATGATTGGGAGCACTCATCAAAATATGACATGCTAAAGAGTTGATGTTGGACAAGGAAGACAATGTAATGGGTTATGTTTTCTTATATCTGAGATAAAGTACGATGTCATGGATCATCCAACATGTTGAGCTTGCCTTTCCCCCTCATGCTAGCCAAATTCTCAGCACCAAGTAGAGATACTACTTGTGCTTCCAAATACCCTTAAACCAGTTTTGCGATGAGAGTCCACCATATCTACCTATGGATTGAGTAAGATCCTTCAAGTAAGTTGTCATTGGTGCAAAGCAATAAAAATTGCTCTAAATATGTATGATTAGTGTGGGAGAAATAAGCTTTATACGATCTTGTGATGTGGAAGTAATAAAAGCGACAGACTGCATAATAAAGGTTCATATCACAAGGGCAATATAAAGTGACGTTCTTTTGCATTAAGATTTTGTGCATCCAACCATAAAAGCGCATGGCAACCTCTGCTTCCCTCTGCGAAGGGCCTATATTTTATTATTATCTTCTACCTTATGCAAGTGTCATGGTGATCTTCACCTTTCCTTATTCATTTTATCCTTTGGCAAGCCCAGCATGTTGGAAAGAACCTGATATATATATCTAATTGGATGTAGGGGGGCATGAGTTATTATTGTTGACATTACCCTCGAGGTAAAAGGTTGTGGGGCGAAACTATAAGCCCCTATCTTTCTCTATGTCCGATTAAAACTCCGTAACCACAAGTATTGCGTGAGTATTAGCAATTATGAAGGACTAGATGATAGTTGAGTATGTGGACTTGCTTTTTAGCTCTGACATAGACTCTTTCTGATGTTATGATAAATTGCAATTGCTTCAATGACTAAGGTTATAGTTTGTTGGTTCTCAATAAGGTTTCTGATTCATACTTTTGCATTGGGAATAGATCATCACTTGAACATAAGTAATCATATGACAATATCTATGTATGTTGTTGTTATGAGAATAATCATGATGCCATGTCCGTATTTTATTTTTATCGACGCCTCTACCTCTAAACATGGGGACATATTTATTGTTATCGGCTTTCGCTTGAGGACAAGCGAGGTCTAAGCTTGGGGGAGTTGATACGTCCATTTTGCATCATGCTTTTATATTGATATTTATTGCATTATGGACTATTATTTAACATTATATCACAATACTTATGGCTATTCTCTCTTATTTTACAAGGTTTACATAAGGAGGGAGAATGCCGGCAGCTGGAATTCTGGGCTAGAAAAGGAGCAAATATTAGAGACCTATTCTGCACAACTCCAAAAGTCCTAAAACTCCATGGAATACCTTATAATAAATAATGAAAAATCCTCGCCAAAGATGAAGACCAGGGGGCCCACACCCTGTCCACGAGGGTGCCCCCCCCATAAGGTGCGCCCCCTACCTCGTGGGCCTCCTGGTGGCTCTCCGATGACCATCTTCTGCTATATGAAGTCTTTCGTCGAGAAAAAAACCAGAAGCAACCTTTCGGGACGAAACTCCGCCGCCACGAGGCGGAACCTTGGCAGAACCAATCTAGGGCTCCGACAGAGCTGTTTTGCCGGGGAAACTTCCCTCCTAGAGGGGGAAATCATCGCCATCGTCATCACCAATGCTCCTCTCATCGGGAGAAGGCAATCTCCATCAACATCTCCATCAGCACCGTCTCATCTCAAAACCCTAGTTCATCTCTTGTATCCAATTCTTGTCTCCAAGTCCGGGATTGGTGCTAGTAGGTTGCTAGTAGTGTTAATTACTCCTTGTAGTTGATGCTAGTTGGTTTAATTGGTGGAAGATCATATGTTTAGATCCTATATACATATTAATACCCCTCTGATTATGAACATGTTTATGCTTTGTGAGTAGTTACGTTTGTTCGTGAGGACAAGGGAGAAGTCTTGCTATTAGTACTCATGTGAATTTGGTATTCGTTCGATATTTTGATGAGATGTATGTTGTCTAGCCTCTAGTGGTGTTATGTGAACGTCGACTACATAACACTTCACCATTATTTGGGCCTAGAGGAAGGCATTGGGAAGTAATAAGTAGATGATGGGTTGCTAGAGTGACAGAAGCTTAAACCCTAGTTTATGCGTTGCTTCGTAAGGGGCTGATTTGGATCCATATGTTTCATGCTATGGTTAGGTTTACCTTAATACTTTTGTTGTAGTTGCGGATGCTTGCAATAGAGGTTAATCATAAGTGGGATGTTTGTTCAAGTAAGAACATCACCCAAGCACCGGTCCACCCACATATCAAATTATCAAAGTACCGAACGCGAATCATATGAACATGATGAAAACTAGCTTGACGATATTCCCATGTGTCCTCGGGAGCGCTTTTCCTTACATAAGAGTTTGTCCAGGCTTGTCCTTTGCTACAAAAAGGATTGGGCCACCTTGCTGCACTTTATTTACTTTTGTTACTTGTTGCTCATTACAAATTATCTTATCACAAAACTATTTGTTACCACTTATTTCAGTACTTGCAGAGAATACCTTGCTGAAAACCGCTTATCATTTCCTTCTGCTCCTCGTTGGGTTCGACACTCTTACTTATCGTAAGGACTACAATAGATCCCCTATACTTGTGGGTCATCAACCATCTGGTAGAGCCGGCTGTTGCTCGTGCTCATCGCCTCCATGGGTCTAGCTTCGAGTCAACTTATCTTGCGATTGGAGTGATCACTCTTTCCGTTGGTTAGGGTGTGTAGTTACGTAGGATTTCGTAGATTGGACTGGCAGGGAGCCTTTATATGAGAAGTGTAGACTACGTTGCATTCACGTGTGTGTTGGCCATCTACTCCTTGGCCCTCTACTGCACTTGCCTTTGGTTGTATGATAGGTGGGCCAGCCACCTGTTGGGCCCACGTGTCATTGACCCAAACATAGGTGTAGTAAGTCAATGAAGCTGCGCCCCCCTCCGTGCCGGTGCGGTATAGTCATCTCACCGGACCTCCAGTTGGGGCCAAACGAGAGAACTTTGATGTTTACTGGTTTATTGGTCCCCTTTGCATTTTGCGCCAAGTTTTGAACTTTGATTTAACTAATAAAATGGTAATGCATGTAACCAAAAATGTTGTGTAAGTCACCTTACAAAAACCAAATAATCCCAAAACACTTAGGCACGGTACATTAACTCCATCCTCGTTTCTTATTTCGTGACATATCAACCAATGAGAGATGTGGGCTGTGCATGCTTTCAATGACTTGAGACTACCAAACATGACATGCAGTGGTTAGTTCATTGCATATAATCCTATTAATTAGCAAAAAGACATTAAGTTCTCATGCTTTCCCCTTCGTATTGGTCATGGTGCACAACCTAAGAGCATGGTTTAGTATAGCCAGCTGCTGGCTATATGATGTTGCCATGTCATATAGAGCCATCACTTGTAGCCACTCATATAATAAGGTTAGCTATAAGGTTGGCTATAAGAGTACTACTTTTTCTCATCTTCCCTCTCTCTTTCTTCATATTTATTTATATCGGCCTAGGAATCCACATATAGCTAGGCTCTTGCATGGGAGTTGTCGTGGATTTGTCACACTAGATGTCCTTAGTTTTAGGACTTAGTCGCGAGGCCAACGCATCTATGTGGTAGCTTGAGAGGGGTTGAGTGGGACGAGAGACGCGAGATTTTACCTAGGTTCGGCCCCTCACGGTGGAGGTAAAAGCCTACATCCTGCTTCATTGATATTGATGATGATGATCACGATTACAAGGGTGCTCTATCTCGAGCGCTATTGAGTTGTCTGTCTAAACCTAACTTGTAAAATCCTATAAAAACTTGTCCATCTTGGGGTTCCCTGCCCCTCCTTATATATGTTGAAGGGGCGGCTTATATGACTAGTCCTATTAGGATTAGGATTACTCTATTACAAGTGGAGTCCTAGTCTTGCTTCCTTTGTAGGAAAATATTCCTTATGCCTTTCATCTTAAGCTGGCCCGCCATAATACGAGCCGGCCTTCCATGAACCGCCCGTTGGGCCACTGGGTCTTGTCGCTCCTCTGACCCTCCTACCGGGTTACCAATGAGTCACCAGGCCCAGCCGGGTCATCAGTGAGTGGAGAGATCCGGGCGGGTCACTTCGTGAGTCGCCAAGTTAGGGCGGGTTACTAGTGAGTCGCCAAGTTCGGCCGGTCATACTTTCGGCCGGGTCATACCATGGGGTATATCCCCGACAATAGCCCCCAGTTTTAATTTGGATTTATCCATGTTAAACTGATCCTGCAAAATAAACACAAGAACAAATTTGACAGGTTGTGCTCCGGGCTAAAAATTCTTGTAAGACAGCACCTGATCATCCTTAAGTCCTTGTCATTTCCTTCTTCTGGACAGTCCGGGTCAATAGACCAGCTTCATAATCAATTTGCTAACATTGGTTTCTCACAGAATTATATTGTGAAGAATATTTGATTCAGCTCCCAATGCTTAACAAAAATATTGGTCTTGAAATACTCATCTAATTTTCAGCTGGCTTGAAGATGTAGACCTTGCCCATTTATGATTACCAAAATTGTCGGGTTATAAATAGATGATGCCGAGTCATAATTGTTGCTTACGCAGGTCATAATTATTGATGACGCCGGGTCATGATTGTTGTAGACACCAGATCAATCTGGTTTGCTCAAAACCGATAATTTGAAGATATTTCTCCCTTATATCCATATTACCTGTGTTAGCCCCCAGTCTTGAGTAGAACAAAGTGATGACTTAAGACTTGCTTTAATATAAATACTACCACTTTGAAGAAATCTATGTTGTTCATCTCAGTCACTAGTAAAGACCGAATATTCCATATACGTAGCCCCCAAGTGCCGGGTCATCATGCAATAATGAGCAGGGACTTTGTAGATATGATCATGTAGACTTGAAAAGCAACATGTAGCCCCCCAAGGGCCGGCTTAGTAAGATAATACTGAGCTGGGACTTTATATATATATATATATATATATATATATATATATATATATATATATATTTCATTGAAAATAATATCATATGATGTAATCCTCTCCATGGGGCTCAAACCCACGTCCATAAGGTTAAGAGCTTTGTACTCTTCCAACTGAGTAGTGTACCTTTCAATATAATGGATTTAAGACTTGTGTACCTTCAATTTTTGATAGGAGCAATTGGTATCCCCTAGGGGCCGGCTCATTATGATGTGATGAGTCGGGTCTTCAATAAGGCCAGTAAAAATGACTTTGCATTAGCCCCCAAGTGTCATGGTGGCTTGCCGCGACATGAGACTTGCATATTTGGTATAATCTCAACTTGAATAATGTAGCCCCCAAGTGTCGGGTCGTAAGCCTGTAGTGACTCGGGACTATTCCTTCCATTATAAAATAAATTATATCCATTGATAAAATAATAGCCATTGCGCTAAAGAGACTTTGAAAACCTTAATCATAATACTGGTTATTGATAACCATAAAAAATCCATCCATGTTGGCTATTCAAGAGTTGAATAATATAATCCGGTATGAAGACCTCAACCTTTCAATATCATCATGAAAATCCAGCCAAGTTGGGCTATTATCATATACTGGCGACTTAGAGTCTTCCATCCTTGCGGGTTGCAAAGATCCAAAGATGCTTCGAATATAAGCCATAATTAGGGCAGCTTGGCCCGTTTGTAAAACCAAATGGCGAAAAAGAGATGAAAGAATAAGAAATCAAAAAATTCGAGGCTTTTGAAGGCCGCCAAGCCAAAGTGTCTTCTTCAATGAAACTAGCCGGAGCCACTAGAAGGTACGTGCTATCCGTGAGCCTGACTCACAATACCCAATCCACATTTGAACCTAGATAAAGTCGTATCTTTCTTTATAGACTTATCAGGAGTACGCGGGGTCAGAGTAACAGCATACATCACGGGCTGATTTATCCAAGTTTCAAGGAAGGCGGCTTATGAAGCCTGGATCTATCCTGACTATCTGTAAGCAGTGCTCTTGCTTGACAAGCCGTTGTTTGAATCTTAACAAGCTTAGATCTTGGTTAAATATGTCGTAAAGATTGATCATTAAGAGTTTGACGGGTCAATCGAGATTACCCGATGGAGTTGAAGCAGCTGGCTATAGGTAGGATGACCCGGAAAGGTTATGTTCTCTTTGGTCGAATACGCCTATGTTTGAACAAACCTGGTCAAGAGGGTAGTAATGCCATGCTCTCTTTGGTCGAATACGCCTATGTTTGAACAGGAAGCCCCCAAGTGACATACTTACGAATTGTGCTCGTCAGGGATCTATGTTTGAGCTGTCTTGTGCATCCAACTTTCTTTGACCCCTGTAATTTTTCTGAGAACTCGAACTTGTGAGAGATAAATTCTTCTTGAGCTGGGATTTTAAACCGGATATTTGAGAGCTTCAAAGCTTTATGTGAGAGAGATGTCCCGTGAGCCGGATTTTAAACCGGATATTTCAGAGCTTCAGTGAGAGACATATTTCTCTTGAACCGGATGTTGAGATGGAATCTTCTTTTTAAGCCAGAAATTTTTTGACGGCCTTTCAATTTTCATCGATATAGCAATAGTTGATGACCCACAAGTGTAGGGGATCTATCGCAGCTTTTAGATAAGTAAGAGTGTCGAAACCAACGAGGAGCAGAAGAAATGATAAGCAGTTTTCAGTAAGGTATTCTCTGCAAGCACTGAAATTATCAGTAACAGATAGTTTTCTGATAACGTAATTTGTAACGAGTAGCAAGTAATAAAAGTAAATAAGGTGCAGCAAGATGACCTAATCCTTTTTGTAGCAAAGGACAAGCCTGGACAAACTCTTATATGAAGGAAAGTGCTCCCGAGGACACATGGGAATTATCGTCAAGCTAGTTTTCATCACGTTCCTATGATTCGCGTTTTCGGTACTTTGATAATCTGATATGTGGGTGGACCGGTGCTTGGGTGCTGTCCTTACTTGGAAAAGCATCCCACTTAGGATTAACCCCCATTGCAAGAATCCGCAACTACAACACAAGTATTAAGGTAAACCTAACCATAACATGAAACATATGGATCCAAATCAGCCCCTTACGAAGCAACACATAAACTAGGGTTTAAGCTTCTGTAGTCTAGCAACCCATCATCTACTTATTACTTCCCAATGCCTCCCTCTAGGCCCAAACAATGGTGAAGTGTCATGTAGTCGATGTTCACATGACACCACTAGAGGGATGACAACATACATCTCATCAAAATATCGAACGAATACCAAATTCACATGACTACTTATAGCAAAACTTCTCCCATGTCCTCAGGAACAAACGTAACTACTCACAAAGCATATTCATGTTCATAATCAGAGGGGTATTGATATGCATAATGGATGTGAACATATGATCTTCCACCAAGTAAACCAACTAGCATCAACTACAAGGAGTAATCAACACTACTAGCAACCCACATGTACCAATCTGAGGTTTGGATATCAAGATTGGATACAAGAGATGAACTAGGGTTTGAGATGAGATGGTGCTGGTGAAGATGTTGATGGAGATTGACCCCCTCCCGATGAGAGGATCGTTGGTGATGACGATGGTGATGATTTCCCCCTCCCGGAGAGAAGTTTCCCCGGCAGAACAGCTCTGCCGGAGCCCTAGATTGGTTCCGCCAAGGTTCCGCCTCGTGGTGGCGGAGTTTGTTCCCCAAAGCTTGCTTATTATTTTATCTCGGACGAAAGACCTCATATATCAGAAGATAGGCATCGAAGGGCCACCAAGGAGCCCACGAGGCAGGGGGGTAGGGCGTGCCCCCACCCTCGTGGCCAGGGTGTGGGCCCCCTTTGGAACTTATTTTGCCCAATATTTGTTATATATTCTGGAAATAACATCCGTGAAGTTTCATGACTTTTGGAACCGTGCAGAATAGGTCTCTAATATTTGCTCCTTTTCCAGCCCAGAATCCCAGCTGTCGGCATTCTCCCTCTTTATGTAAACCTTGTAAAATAAGAGAGAATAGGCATAAGTATTGTGACATAATGTGTAATAACAGCCCATAATGTAATAAATATCGATATAAAAGCATGATGCAAAATGGACATATCAACTCCCCAAGCTTAGACCTTTCTTGTCCTCAAGCGAAAGCCGAAATCGAAAAATATGTCCACATGTTTAGAGATAGAGGTGTCGATAAAAATAAAATACGGACATGAGTAAGGATGGCAATGGGTCGGGTTTGGATCGGGTTGAACAATATCAAATCCATATCCATATCCATGAAGGCAGTCTTTGCCGCCCATGAAAAAATCCATGGGTGAAAATTGTGTCCATGTCCAAATCCGATGGATATCCATATCCACTGGATATCCATTGGGTCCTATCAAGACATATAAATAAGACTTAACATAATATTAACATAAACTCTTCCATTCTTCACCTCGTGGCAGGCTAGGCTTCACTTATGGTAAATCAACATCCAGTAACAACCTAAGATCATTTAGTATTTTTCTAACAGATGAGAATGACGAGTCGTTTAAGAAGAAGATAAAAATAAGGGAAGGGCCGGGTGTTGTAGTATGTTACGGAGGGGATAGACTGTCAATCTATAAAAGTTGCAATGGGGATTATGTAATTTATTATGCATGTTTTAGATAAAAAATTGTAAATTATCGTGCGACATGTGAACGTGGGGCAGGGATAGCAGATCTTTTTCCATTAAGTCATACTATCGGGTCGGGTTTGGGTATATCCATGGGTACAAGATTATATACATGCCCTACCCACGAACAATCGGGTCGGGTTTGGGCGCCGCCCATGGACACAAAAGCATATCCAAACCCTATCCATTCGGGTCAGATATCCATGGATATCCATGTCCATGGATAAAATTGCCATCCTTAGACATGAGGGCATCATGATCATTCTTAGAACAACAACTTATATAATTCTTGTCATATGATCTCTTATGCTAGAGTAACAATTCAATCACAATTTCAAGTATGAATCATAAACTTCATTGAGAACCAGCAAACTCTAATCTCAGTCATTGAGGCAATTGCAATTTATCATAACATTGGAAATAGTCAATATAAGAGCTTTTCAGCAAGCCCACATACTCAACTATCATTTAGTCTTTCACAATTGCTAACACTCACGCAAATAATTATGGGGATGAAGTTTTAATCGGACACGGAGAAAGATAGGGGCTTATAGTTTTGCCTCCCAACGTTTTACCTCAAGGGTCATGTCAACAATAATAGTTCATCAAAACTCACATCCAATTAGCTATATATATGAGGATCTTTCCAACACATTGTGCTTGCCAAAGGATAAAATGTAAAAAGGAAAGGTGAATATCACCATGATTCTTTGCATGAAGTATAAGACAAAAATAAAAGATAGGCCCTTCGCAGAGGGAAGCAGAGGTTGTCATGCGCTTTTATAGTTGGATGCACGAAATATTAATGCAAAAGAATGTCACTTTATATTGCCACTTGTGATATGTACCTTTATTATGCAGTCTGTCGCTTTTATTTCTTCCATATCACAAGATGGTATAAAGCTTATTTTCTCCACATTAATAAGTCATACATATTTAGGGAGCAATTTTTATTGCTTGCACCGATGACAACTTACTTGAAGGATCTTACTCAATCCATAGGTATATATGGTGGACTCTCATGGCAAAAACGGGTTTAGGGATATTTGGAAGCACAAGTAGTATCTCTACTTGGTGCAAAGAAATTGGCTAGCATGAGAGGGAAAGGCAAGCTCAACATGTTGGATGATCCATGACAATATAATTTATCTCAGATGTAAGAAAACATAACCCATTATGTTGTCTTCCTTGTCCAACGTCAACTCTTTAGCATATCATACTTTAATGAGTGCTCACAATCATAAAAGATGTCCAAGATAGTATATTTTATATGTGAACCTCTCTTTCTTTATCACTTCCTACTAATTGCAACGATGACCAAAACTATGTTTGTCAACTCTCAACAACTTTTATTCATCATACTCTTTATATGTGAGCTCATTACTCTCCATAAGTTCCATATGATCTCTTTATTTCTTTTTATTTCTTCTCTTTTATTTTATTCCCTCAAGATCACAGCAAAATAATCAAGCCCTTGACTCAACACTAATCTTTATTATATATAGCTCACGGACTCGATTACATAAGATAATCATAAAGCTAAACTCACAACTAGATCATACTAAAACTTTATTCTACTAGATCAAGATATTATCAAAAGGATCGAACTAGGAAAAACGATAAAGATAAAAGTGTGATGGTGATACGATACTGGGGCCTCCCCCAAGCTTGGCAGATCCCAAGGGGAGTGCCCATACCCATGTGATTATGTCTCCTTCTTTGGGGGTGGTGATGTGATATTCTTGGCGATGATGCCCCTCAGGAAACGATTCTCCTCCTCGAGCTTATTGACTTGCTGCTTGATGTTCATTATTTCCTTACGGAGCTTGCCAGTGACGGCTAAAGCTCCTTTGACCCAAGGATGTTGCATAGCTGCGGGAGAACAAGCAACACTCTTTTTCATATTTTCATAAGAAAGAAATCTAACATTGGAAGGGATGACCGATTTTGGAATAGCTGAGCTCTTTAGTTCCCCCATAGTGAATCCTGCCCGGGAACGAGAAGTAACTTCTTGATCCTCCTCCATGGCATCTATCCTTTTCAAGTCAGCTTCCATCTCTTCCTCTATTGAGGGCCCAAAGTGATAAGCATCGCTCTCTTCCCCTGGCCCTGGTGTCGGATGTGACACCCAACTCTCCCTGACTGACTCTTGAGAAGACATCTTGCTCTAATCTGCGGCAGAAACAACTCGAAACAAAGACAAGAGATATTTGCATGATACGGTGGTCAAAATCTTCGGGATATTATATAATGAATTTTTACCGACCAAAAGAAGTATCGTGCAAGAAAACGGAGTCCGCAGAGAACATGAGGTGCCCACGAGGCAGGGGGCGCGCCCATGGGGGGTAGGACACGCCCTCCACTCTCGCGGAAGCCCCGTGTCCTTTCCGGTCTGCTTCTTATTTTCCTATTTTTTATATATTCCAAAACGGAGAAATATTGCCATTAGAACTGTTTTGGAGTCGGTTTACTTATCGTAACACGTACCTATTCCTTTTCGGAGTCTGAAACGTTCTGGAAAGTGTCCCTTATATATTCCTCTGTGGTTACGGTTTCAATAATATAAGTTTCAACATTTATGGGATTACCTGAGATAAAATGTTTGATTCTTTGACTGTTCACCACCTTCGGATTTGTGCCTTCGAAGTTGTTGATTTTTATGGCACCGGAATGATAGACCTCCTCGATAACGTAAGGACCTTCCCATTTAGAGAGAAGTTTGCCTACAAAAAGTCTAAAACGAGAGTTGTATAGCAATACATAATCACCTACATTAAACTCACGTTTTTGTATCCTTTTATCATGCCATCTTTCAACTTTTTCTTTAAACAGCTTGGCATTTTCATAAGCCTGGGTTCTCCGTTCGTCAAGTGAGCTAATGTCAAATAACCTCTTCTGACCAGCAAGTTTGAAGTCATAATTGAGCTCTTTGATAGCCCAATATGCCTTATGTTCTAATTCGAGAGGTAAGTGACATGCTTTACCATAAATCATTTTATACGGAGACATACCCATAGGATTTTTATATGCAGTTCTATAAGCCCGTAATGCATCATCAAGTTTCTTGGACCAATTCTTTCTAGATCTATTAACAGTCTTTTGCAAAATTAATTTGAGCTCTTTGTTACTCAATTCTACTTGACCACTAGACTGCGGGTGATATGGAGATGCAATTCTATGATTAATATCATACATAGCAAGCATTTTACGAAAGGCACCTTGAATAAAATGTGAACCACCATCAGTCATGAAATATCTAGGGACTCCAAACCTCGGAAAAATAACTTCTTTAAGCATCTTAATAGAGGTGTTATGATCAGCACTACTAGTTGGACTAGCTTCTACCCAGTTAGTAACGTAATCAACATCAACTAAAATATGTGTATACCTGTTAGAGGAAGGAAAAGGTCCCATATAATCAAAGCCCCAAACATCAAATGGTTCAATAACAAGTGAATAATTTATAGGCATTTCTTGACGTCTACTAATATTACCAATTCTTTGACATTCATCACAAGATAAGGCAAACTTACGGGTATCCTTAAAGAGAGTAGGCCAATAAAAACCGGATTGCAATACCTTGTGTGTAGTTCTATCTCCAACGTGGTGTCCTCCATAAGCCTCAGAGTGACACTTGCATAAGATTTGTTCCTGTTCATGCTCAGGTACACAACATCTAACAACACCATCTACTCCTTCTTTATAAAGGTGTGGGTCATCCCAGAAGTAATTTCTTAAATCATAGAGGAATATTTTCTTTTGTTGGTATGTGAAACTAGGTGGTATAAATTTAGCAACAATGTAATTAGCATAATCAGCATACCATGGAGCAGTACGAGAAGCATTTATGACATTTTAATTGTTCATCAGGGAAGCTATCATCAATAGGTAGTGGGTCATCAAGAACATTCTCTAACCTAGACAAGTTGTCTGCAACGGAGTTCTCAGCTCCCTTTCTATCAATAATATGCAAATCAAATTATTGTAGCAGGAGAACCCATATAATAAGTCTAGGTTTAGCATCTTTCTTTTCCATAAGATATTCAATAGCAGCATGATTAGTGTGAATAGTTACTTTAGAATCAACAATATAAGGTCTAAACTTATCACAAGCAAATACAACTGCTAAGAATTCTTTTTCAGTAGTAGCATAATTTCTCTGGGCATTGTCTAGAGTTTTACTAGCATATTGAATAACATTTAATTTTTATCAACTCTTTGTCCTAGAACAGCCCCTACAACATAATCACTAGCATCACACATAATTTCGAAAGGTAAATTCCAATCAGGTGGCTGAACAATAGGTGCAGAAATCAAGGCTTTCTTAAGTATTTCAAATGCTTCTACGGAATCATCATCAAAGAAAAAAGGAATATCTTTGAGAAGTCCTTAATGAACCTCCTATAAAAACCGGCATGACCAAGGAAACTTCTTATACCTTTGATGTCCTTGGGACACGACATCTTTTCAATAGCATCAACCTTAGCTTTGTCAACTTCAATACCTCTTTCAGAAATTTTATGCCCCAAGACAATACCTTCATTAACCATAAAGTGGCACTTCTCCCAACTCAAGACAAGGTTAGTTTCTTCACATCTCTGCAAAACTCGATCAAGGTTGCTCAAGCAATCATCAAAAGAGGATCCATAAACAGAGAAATCATCCATGAAAACTTCACAGATCTTTTCACAGAAGTCAAAGAATATAGCCATCATGCATCTTTGAAAGGTAGCAGGTGCATTACATAAACCAAAAGGCATACGTCTATAAGCAAAGGTACCGAAAGGGCAAGTAAAAGTAGTCTTTTCTTGATCATCACCTGACACAGGTATTTGAGAGAAACCAGAGTAACCATCTAGAAAGCAAAAATGTGTATGTTTGGATAATATTTCAAGCATTTGATCAATAAAAGGCAAGGGGTAATGATCTTTTTAGTAGCTTTATTTAATTGGCGGAAATCAATTACCATCCTATAACCTGTAATAATTCTTTGCGGAATCAATTCATCTTTATCATTAGGAACGACAGTAATACCTCCCTTCTTAGGGACACAGTGGACAGGTGTAACGCCCCGAGACCGTTGCGCCAGGTGTCTTCCAGTTATTTGCTGTTGTTGCCTTGTCATTTGTTTGCGTGTCATGCATTTCATATCATGTCATCATGTGCATCTCATTTGCATATGTGTTCGTCTCATGCATCCGAGCTTTTTCCCCGTTGTCCGTTTTACAATCCGACACTCCTATGTCCTTCGGCGCCCCCTTTTACCTCTATTCGTGTGCGGGTGTTAAACATTCTCGGAATGGACCGAGATTTGCCAAGCGGCCTTGGTACACCACCGGTAGACCGCCTGTCAAGTTTCGTGCCATTTGGAGTTCGTTTGATACTCCAACGGTTAACCAGGGAACCGTAAAGGCCTCGTGTGTGTTGCAGCCCAACACCCCTCCAAAGTGGCCCAATAATCCATCCAAACCCCCTCCATCCTCTCGGTCGTTCGATCACGGTCGCGTGGCCGAAAACCGCACTTCATTTGGACTCTCCTAGCTCCCTCTACCTATGTAAGCACCCCCCTCCGAAATTCGCGGTCAAACCCTAGCATTTTTCCCTCTCCACCGCCGGACACATCTCCCTCCTCCATCGGACATGTCCGTCGCCGCCTTCGTCCAATCCGGAGCCGCCACCTATCCTCCGCCGCCGTTCCTGTGCCTCCGGCCCGTGGAGCCCATCGTGGGCCCGCACGGGCCCAAGCCGCCGCCGCCCGGCCCGCTCCACCTCGCACGTCTCGCTGGCCTCGCCTTCCTGCTCCGCCAGCATCGGCGGGAGCTCGCGCCGCCGCCTCCTCGCCGGCGCAGCCGCTCGCCACTGCGCGCTGCCCCGCCGCCGCTCATTTTCCTTGTCGCCCACGTGCGGTGCTCTCCGCCGCATCGCCGCCTCCACCTCTACCGGTCACCGCCACCACGCCGCGCTCTGCCGGCAACCGCCGCTTCCCGCTGCTTCCATGCGCCGCCCTGCCATGACCGCCGGCGACCTCGCCCCATCGCCGGCGAGTGCCCCGTCGTCCCGCGCGCGAGCCCAAGATCGCCCCGCCGCCACCAGGTGCTTCCCGACCTCCACCGCGGCCGCCCCCGGTGCCTCGCGGTCGGATCTGACGTTCCGGCGATCGCCGAAGTTCCTCACCGCCGGAATTGACCTCTTCCTCCAGATCTGCATGGCCTCGTCCATGAACCACGGCGACCCCCGATCCAAACGCTGCCCCGTCCCGGATCTGCTCATCCCCAAATAGTCAGGTCCAGCTTTCCACGAGGGTATAATTTTGGCCAAGTCCCAGGTTTTAAGATTATGTGTGCATGTTTGAACTACCATAACTTCATGCATATTGCTCCGTTTTGCATGCACGATATATCAAAATGTTCATCTGATTATCCTCTTCATTTTGTTCCATTGTGCCATGCTTGTTTGAGTCCATCTTGATGCCCTAATTTCTGTTGCAAGAGTTCTATAAGATGTTAGGTGTTGATTCTTATCAGATTATAAGCATTTGTCATTTTTGCCATGATTATTGTGTGTTGCATATGGTAATGAGCTCTACATGTGTTTTGGGCTATGCCATGCCATCTTTACAGGGGTGTATGCCATGTATTTTTATGATAAATGTGGTGACTAGCACAAGTCTTTGCTCTGCCGTTATTTTTATGCCATGTATTCATGTTGCTACAGAGTGATCCATGCCTCTTTTGAGTATGTTCAGTAAGGATGATTTTGAGATATTGTTATGCTCTATCCATCCATGCCCTTGTTTGCATTTATGGAGTGCCCTAGCATGACTCAATCTTGCTCTACTTTTTCTATAAAATGTTCCTGGCAGATTGTTTACGTGTTAATCAATTTTGCCAAGGTTGTTGTAGTTGATCCATGCATGCTATGAGATTGTTCTTGCCATAGTTAGCTTCTTGAACATGTCTTCTTGCTGGTAGTATGCTTAGTATGGCATGCAATGCCTTGTGTTGAGTGCATCGAGCTTGCAAACATGCCTTCATAATTATGTTTATGTCATGTCCAGTTTTCTGCTAAGTCTGAATCTGTTAACGAAACTTGCTATGTTTACATGGGTGCCATCATATCTTCTGATCCCTTTTGGCTTATGGTCAGTAAGGGACTTTTTGTTATATGCTTTGACTAGATTCATGCCATGCCTTGTATTGCTATGTTCTGTTCCTATAGCATGTTGTTATCTTGCTCTAAACATTGCTTCCTGATGTTATTTCCTGGCATGTTGTTATTTTCACTAAGTCTGTGATGCTGATATCTTTTGCCCTTTTGCCGTGCTTGTTTGAACCAACTCTTTTGTGTTTTAGCCGTAGCTCAGTGTTCATCTTTTGTCAAGCATCTTGAGTAGATCACTGCCTTGTGCTTTGCTGCTATGTTGGAGTGCAGTAGCTTAGTTTCTTGTTGCATTCTAGATGGCATCGTGTTGTTAATCGCAGAATTGTGCCATTATTGTTTTGCTTGCCATTTGCAAACCGTGCATCCGATTCCGGTGATCTTTATATCGATTTCTATCGAAATCAACTCATCTTTCCAGCGGCACTCTTGCTTTGCCAAGTTGAGGCCTGGTTCAATCTTTTCCTTTTGGAGCACGCATATGCATTGCATATCACATCCCACATGTCATGCCATGTTTTGCATCATGTTGCTTGCGCATTGCACCGTGATTGATTGTTGGTCCTTTGCTTGTGTTCTTGCCTTGGGTAGAGATGGGAGACGAGTACGTGCTCGAGGAACCCGTTGAGTACGCTTACGAGGTTCACGCTTTCGTCAACTTTGAGAACTTTGCAGGGAAGATAACCATACCCTCGAAATCACTTCTATTTTGCTTGCTAGTTGCTCGCTCTATTGCTATGCCGCGATACCTACCACTTGCTATATCATGCCTCCAATATTGCCATGTCAAGCCTCTAACCCACCTTTCCAAGCAAACCGTTGTTTGGCTATGTTACCGCTTTGCTCAGCCCCTCTTATAGTGTTGCTAGTTGCAGGTGAAGATGGAGTTTGTTCCATGTTGGAACATGGATATTTGTTGGGATATCACAATATCTTTTATTTATATTAATGCATCTATACACTTGGTAAAGGGTGGAAGGCTCGACCTTATGCCTGGTGTTTTGTTCCACTCTTGCCGCCCTAGTTTCCGTCGTACCGGTGTTATGTTCCATGATTTTGCGTTCCTTATGCGGTTGGGTTATAATGGGAACCCCTTGACAGTTCGATTTGAATAAAACTCCTCCAGCAAGGACCAACCTTGGTTTTACATTTGCACTAACAACCTATCACCTTCCCTTGGGTTCTGCAGACTCAATGGTCATCTTTATTTTAACCCCCGGGGCCAATGCTTTTCTAAGTGTTGGTCCGACCTGAGCGATGTCCGGCGCCCCCTGGGGAACCAGGGTCTATGCCAACCTGACGTCTTGCTCACCCGATGTGCCCTGAGAACGAGATATGTGCAGCTCCTATCAGGATTTGTCGGCACATTCGGGCGGCTTTGCTGGTCTTGTTTTACCATTGTCGAAATGTCTTGTAACCGGGATTCCGAGTCTGATCGGGTCTTCCTGGGAGAAGGAATATCCTTTGTTGACCGTGAGAGCTTGTGGGATAAGTTGGGACACCCCTGCAGGGTTTGAACTTTCGAAAGTCGTGCTCGCGGTTATGGGCAGATGGGAATTTGTTAATATTCGGTTGTAGAAAACCTGACACTTAACTTAGTTAAAATGCATCAACCGCGTGTGCAGCCGTGATGGTCTCTTCTCGGCGGAGTTCGAGAAGTGAACACGGTTTTGGAGTTATGCTTGAACGTAAGTAGTTTCAGGATCACTTCTTGATCACTTCTAGTTCACGACCATTGCGTTGCTTCTCTTCTCGCTCTTAATTACGTAAGTTAGCCACCATATGCTAGTGCTTGTTGCAACTCCACCTTACTACCCTTTCCCTACCCATAAGCTTAAATAGTCTTGATCGCGAGGGTGTGAGATTGCTGAGTCCCCGTGACTCACATATTACTTCCAAAACCAGTTGCAGGTGCCGATGATAACCGTGCAGGTGACGCAACCGAGTTCAAGGAGGAGCTCGATGAATATTGTGTTTGTTGTGGTGTTTCGTTTCCAGTTGATCAGTAGTGGTGCCCAGTCGGGGCGATCGGGGATCTAGCATCAGGGGTGGTCTTTCTTTATTTTTGGTTCCGTAGTCGGACCTTGATTGTATTATGGATGATGTAATGCTTTATTTATGTATTGTGTGAAGTGGCGATTGTAAGCCAACTCTTTATCTCTTTCTTATTCAGTACATGGGATGTGTAAAGATTACCCCTCTTGCAACATGCCTACAATGCGGTTATGCCTCTAAGTCGTGCTCCGACACGTGGGAGATATAGCCACATCGTGGGTGTGACAATAGGACTTACCCACTGACTATCAGCAACTAGATAAATTATACCTGCCTCAAGGAGCTTTAATATTTCCTTTCTTACCACTTCTTTCATCTTAGGATTTAGCCGTCGTTGGTGATCAATAACTGGTTTGGCATCTTTCTCCAAATTTATCTTGTGTTGACATAGAGTGGGACCAATGCCCTTAAGATCATCAAGAGTATATCCAATAGCAGTACGGTGCTTCTTCAGAGTTTTCAATAATCTCTCTTCTTCATGCTCTGAAAGGTTAGCACTAATAATAACAGGATATATCTTCTTTTCATCAAGATAAGCATATTTAAGAGTATCAGGCAATGCTTTAAGCTCAGACACGGGATCACCCTTGGGTGGAGGAGGACCCCCTAGGATTTCAACAGGCAAGTTGTGTTTCAGAATAGGTCCCTGTTTAAAGAATACTTCATCTATTTCCCTTCTTTCATTCATGAACATATCATTTTCATGGTCTAGCAAATATTGTTCTAAAGGATCAGTAGGAGGCACGGCAATAGAAGAAAGACCAATAATTTCATCTTTACTAGGCAATTCTTTATCACGGGGTTGTCTACGGAACTTAGCAAAATTAAACTCATGAGACATATCCCCCAAACCAATAGAAACAATATCCTTATTGCAGTCTATCTTAGCATTAACAGTATTCAAGAAGGGTCTACCAAATATAATGGGACAAAAGTCATCTTGTGGGGAACCAAGAACAAGAAAATCAGTAGGATATTTAACTTTCCCACACAAGACTTCAACATCTCTAACAATCCCAATCGGTGAAATAGTATCTCTATTGGCAAGTTTAATGGTAAAATTGATATCTTCTATCTTAGCAGGTGCAATATCATGCATAATTTATTTGTATAAGGAATGAGGTATTGCACTTGCACTAGCACCCATATCACATAAACCATGATAGCAATGATCTCCTATTTTAACATAAATAACAGGCATGCCTACAACAGGTCTATGTTTATTTTTAGCATCAGGTCTAGCAATTCTAGCAGCTTCATTGCAGAAGTAAATAACATGCCCATCAATATTATCGGCCAAGAGATATTTAACCATAGAAATTTTAGGTTCAACTTTAATTTTCTCAGGGGGTTTAGGTGTCTTAATATTACTTTTGTTAACCATAGTTAAAGCTTTAGCATGATTCTTTATCCTAACAGGGAAAGGTGGTTTCTCAATATAAGCAGCATGAACAACAGGATCATCATAAGTGATAGTCTTTTCTTCAACTTTAATAGGTGCAACTGCTTTTACTTCAATGGGAGGATTATATTTAAACCACTTCTCCTTAGGGAGATCAACATGAGTAGCAAATGATTCACAGAAAGAAGCTACTATCTCAGAGTCAAGTCCATATTTAGTGCTAAATTCATGAAAAGCATTGGTATCCATAAAAGATTTAACACAATCAAACTTAGGTGTTATACCTGACTCCTTAGCTTCGTCGAGGTCCCAATCTTCAGAGTTGCATTTAATTCTTTTCAATAAATCCCATTTGAATTCAATAGTCTTCATCATAAAGGATCCAGTACAGGAAGTATCGAGCATGGAGCGATTACCGAGAGAAAGCCGAGCATAAAATTTTTGAATAATCATTTCTCTTGAGAGCTCATGATTGGGGCATGAATATAACATTGACTTAAGCCTCCCCCAAGCTTGAGCGATGCTTTATCCTTCGCCAGGCCAAAAATTATATATATAATTACGATCACGATGAACAAGATGCATAGGATAAAACTTCTGATGAAATTCCAATTTCAATCGCTTATAGTCCCATGATCCCATATCATCACATAGCCTATACCATGCCAATGCATCTCCCTTCAAAGAGAAAGGGAAGACCTTCTTCTTGATAACATCCTCGGGCATACCTGCAAGGTTAAATAATCCACAAACTTCATCCACATAGATTATGTGTAAACCGGGATGCAATGTTCCATCTCCTGCAAAAGGATTAGCTGGCAGTTTCTCTATCATACCCGAAGGAATTTCAAAGTAAACATTTTTAGTAGGTTCAGTAGGTTGAGGAGCAACTCTTTGCTCTACTGGTCGGGGCGAAGATACCCCGAACAAGCCCCTCAAAGGATTATGTTCCATAGTATCAAGTGACAGTAAATTTCAGCACACTATATAATTTTTTCCTTACCAAATTCCACCTACCAAAGGTGCTTCACAACCCGGCAACGGTGCCAGAAAAGAGTCTAGATGACCCACAAGTGTAGGGGATCTATCGTAGCTTTTCGATAAGTAAGAGTGTCGAGCCCAACGAGGAGCAGAAGGAAATGATAAGCAATTTTTAGTAAGGTATTCTCTGCAAGCACTGAAATTATCGGTAACAGATAGTTTTGTGATAAGGTAATTTGTAACGAGTAGCAAGTAATAAAAGTAAATAAGGTGCAGCAAGATGGCCCAATCCTTTTTATAGCAAAGGACAAGCCTGGACAAACTCTTATATGAAGGAAAGCATTGTCGAAGACACATGGGAATTATCGTCAAGCTAGTTTTCATCACGTTCATATGATTCACGTTCGGTACTTTGATAATATGATATGTGGGTGGACCGGTGTTTGGGTGCTGTCTTTACCTGTACAAGCATCCCACTTATGATTAACCCCCATTGCAATCATCCGCAACTACAACAGAAGTATTAAGGTAAACTTAACCATAGCATGAAACATATGGTTCCAAATCAGCCCCTTACGAAGCAATGCATAAACTAGGGTTTAAGCTTCTGTCACTCTAGCAACCCATAATCTACTTATTACTTCCCAATGCCTTCCTCTAGGCCCAAATAATGGTGAAGTGTCATGTAGTCGACGTTCACATAACACCACTAGAGGCTAGACAACATACATCTCATCAAACTATCGAACGAATACCAAATTCACATGAGTACTAATAGCAAGACTTCTCCCTTGTCCTCAGGAACAAACGTAACTACTCACAAAGCATATTCATGTTCATAATCAGAGGGGTATTAGTATGCATAATGGATCTAAACATATGATCTTCCACAAAGTAAACCAACTAGCATCAATTACAAGGAGTTATCAACACTACTAGCAACCCACAGGTGCCAATCTGAGGTTTGGATACAAAGATGGATACAAGAGATGAACTAGGGTTTGAGATGAGATGGTGCTGGTGAAGATGTTAATGGATATTGACCCCCTCCAGATGAGAGGATCGTTGGTGATGACGATGGTGATGATTTCCCCCTCCCGGAGGGAAGTTTCCCCGGCAGAACAGCTCTGCCGGAGCCCTAGATTGCTTCCGCCAAGGTTCTGCCTCGTGGCAGCGGAGTTTGTTCCCCAAAGCTTGCATATTATTTTACCTCGGACGAAAGACCTCATATATCAGAAGATGGGCATCGGAGGGCCATCAGGGAGCCCACGAGGCAGGGGGCGCGCCTAGGGGGGTAGGGCGCGCCCCCACCCTCGTGGCCAGGGTGTGGGCCCCCTCTGGAACTTATTTTGCCCAATATTTTTTATATATTCTGGAAATAACTTCCGTGAAGTTTCAGGACTTTTGGAGCTGTGCAAAATAGGTCTCTAATATTTGCTCCTTTTCCAGCCCAGAATCCCAGCTACCGGCATTCTCCCTCTTCATGTAAACCTTGTAAAATAAGAGAGAATAGGCATACGTATTGTGACATAATGTGTAATAACATCCCATAATGCAATAACTATCGATATAAAAGCATGATGCAAAATGGACGTATCAATATTCTCCAGGGCTTGGTTATTTCCCTCCAATGACCCGGAGTTCTGATTCACTGATACTGGCCAATTTTGCCGAGTCATGTCATTGTAGCCCCCGAGTCTTAAGACAACTCGAGGAGTTGTCCTGAGATTCTCCATTTTTGACCGTGATATAAACCGGTATGAGTCATTCAATAGCTGAGTGATATAACTTGCCCTACATTCGAGAACTTGCAAGCCAGAGTAATTGCTCTTTTGAAGAAAGCAGTATATAATATAAAAATATACTAGATGGATTTCACCTGATATATTAAGTCAGAAATTATCCACCGCAGAATTGATGATTACCATGGTGAAGCTGAAATCAATCACAAGCGAGTCGGTCGCGGGAACAGACAGATGAGTCGGCCGCGGCGTTGTAAGCCGATGTGGACGAGCAAGTTGTCCTCCTCGTTGTAAGCCGGCGTGGATGCGTGAACCGGCCGCGAGAGTGGATGGGCGAGTCGTCTTTGGCGTTGTAAGCCGGTGCGGTCGCGAAAATCGGTCGCGGTGTTGGAAACGGCACGGACGCAGGCAAGTCGGCCATGGGCACGGACAATGAGTCAGTCGGACGTGTTGATGTAGCGGGGGTGGCAACTTGCGCAGGACGAGCGCTAGTGCAAAAATAATATTTTCCCATGCCCCTTTTGCGACACCTTTTTATAAGGGATAACGGTCCTACTAAAAAATATCATAGACCAAGTAATTGTTTTTTGATGAAAACAATATGTGTTAATAAAATAAATTTAAATAGATTTTACCTGATTTGTCTGGATGACAGATGATCCGTTCAACGTGATAGAAATGGCTCAAGCAGACCGGCGACTCAATATAACCCCGGTGGCTTAACACGACAGAGGCGGCTCAACGTGGCCCTGACGGCTCAACATAGCAGAGACAGCTCAACGCAGCCCTGATGGTTCAACACAGCAAAGGCGGCTTAACGTAGCCCCGACGGCTCAATACAGTAGAGGCGGCTTAATACTGATAAACATCTGGTATTTTTGTCAGACAAACGCGCACACTGATGCTTGGTGCGCGTCCTGATGATTTTCCAATGTACGTGGTACTAATGGTCCTCATGTAGTACCCTCGTGAGAAGTATTATTAGTGGGTGACCTTGGATTTGCTTCTCCACATGAGCTAGTAGCACCTGACTATGCTTGGTTAACCCGGCTATCATGGATACTTTTGTCATTAGATTCCCTGTGTGGTTGGCCTTAACAGAAGTTGTATTGATCTGAGACTGCTTTGTTTAGTACATGGGGCGACGACAGTAGTAAGAGGAGTGCATGGCTACCACGTAAGAAAAAAGGCGTTTGTGGACATTGTTGATTGCTCGTCACGTAGCGTCGGGCTTGTGACTTTTGACAGCATTCTGCAGCCCCACGTGGCCTTCCTTGCAATTTTTGTCTGAGCACGTGTGGCTGTACAGATTCGGTAGACTGTGCAACCTTATGCAGCATATCCCCTGAATCTCATCTGCTCCAGATTTGACCGGCTGGTTTCCTTTGTTTTGGTAGTACCATAATTATTGGGTTTGATGCAAACAACGATGTATCCTTGTAATATCTCCTTGGGACTTGATACGACGTAACACCCCGAGTATCATGCTACAGTAACCCCTGGGTTTAATCTAACTTTTTTGGCTAAACAATGCATGATCATCTTTGATCCTATCTCATTTCAAATTCCACTTGAATTCAAATTCAATTACTAAGTGAAATTCAAAATTTCACAAACATGAGAGCTAAAATGTTCTTCATGTGGCAAATAATCATTGGTTACTATTGGTGATGAACCAACATTTTTATAAGGTGTTTCACTGCCCTAAACTAAATAAAACAGTGTCCTAGTCGATAATTTTATTGCCTTTCTAATTGGTAAAAATACTAAACTACTTTAATTTTGTGCCAAGTTAATTATAGCAGTGGCCTAAGTTAAAATGGTATTTTAGGTGCAAGATTAGTTTTTATAAAACTATTTTGCTTTCTGAAAATAAAAGAAAACAGAAAAGTTGTTTTTTTTTAAAAATGTAAAAGAAGAGGTGGGAGAGAGAGAGCCCCCCTGCCTTCCTTGGGCCTTGGCCCACCCAAGCCGGCCCAACCCAGCTGGCCGGCCCAGCCGCCTATCCCCCACCACCCGCAAACCCTAACCGATCCACCCCCACTCCCACTCCCGCACGATCCCCTCGATCCCCCTCGCTCCTCTCCCCAACCCGACCCGATCTGGATCGGGATCGAACGAACCACCCCGACCCCATCACCGTCGCCCCCCTCGCGACCACCTCGACCCCGCGCCCCCTCTCCCCCCGCGTGGCATCGCTCGATCCCGCGCAGCCTAGCGCCCCTGACGCCAGCGCCCCACCCCGACGCCGCCCCGCCGCTTGCTCCATCCCGCCGCGGCCGCGGCCCGCCGCCTCGACGCGCCGGGCTCTGTCGCTGGATCGCCTCACCTCCTCGCCTCCTCCACGACGCGCCCTAGCGCTCGCCGCCCCGACCTCGTCACCCCCGACCCGAGCACCGTCGTCGGTCGTCGCCCCGTCCTCGTCCTCCTCCCCGTCGGCCTCCTCAACCCTCGCCGCCCCCTTCACCTCCCCGAGTCGCCCCGACCTCCCCTGTGAGCTCTCGCGGCTGCTCCCCCTCTCCCTTCCCTCGATTACTGCTGTAGGCCTCGCCCTGCTCTCTGGTTTGCTCGAACTCGCGCAGTGTCGCCGTCCCCGTAGCTCACCCGAACGTCGCTCGCCGCGCCCGCCAGGGTGCTTCCCAGCCGCGCCGTGGCTCGCCGCCTGCTATTGCAATTGCCCGTCGCCCCGCTGACCGCGCTCTGTCGCGCCAGCGTCGCCGCCTCCCGATGCTGCACGGACCCGCGCGTCCCCTATTGCCACTCTTCCCTCTTCTCCCGCCTCGCTCGTGATGGCCCGGCGGCCCCGCCTCTCCGCCGGCCGCCCCGGTCACCACCGCGCCCCTCCTGGCCCCTGCCTCGCCGGGCCTCGCCCCCTCCGGCCCACGCGCGCCGCGCCGCTCGAAGCCGTGGCTGAGTTGGGCGGGTGCCGAGGCGGGTTCACCCCGCACACGGCGCCCGTTACGCCCGCCCAGTAAGGCCATGTGCCACTGACCGAGCGGGCCCACGCCCTGAAAACAAAACAAAATATGTATAAATAAAAATAAAAATAATTTAATTAATTAATTAACCTAATTGCATATTAGTCTAATTAAACCTGTTTAGTTAAAATTTGTCTATGACAGAAGGGCCCCCACTGCCCTGTTTGACCAGTCAATGGTCACTGTTGACTGATGACGTCATGCTGATGCAATATTTACCTTTTAGCTAATAATAATTTTAGAAACCATTTTAAACTTGTAAAAAACATAGTAAATGAACCGTAGCTCGGATCGAAAAACTTTATACATGAAAGTTGCTCAGAACGACGAGACGAATCAGAATACGCCCTCCGTTCGTCTATCACACGTCTGTAGCATAACAAACATTGAACTTTTCCCCTCCGGTTCATCTGTCTGACAGACGTCCGGAACCGGGAAAACTTTCCCGGTTGTTATCCTCCTTCGCCAGTATCGTCCTACCGCTGCGTTAGAACACCTCTAGCACCGCTTATTGTCTTGTTATGCTTATGCTTGCATGTTTTTACTGTTTCTTCCCCCTCTTTTTCTCCGGTAGACCTCGAGACTGCTGCTGATGCCCCTATGATCGACTACGTCGACGACGACCCCTCCTTGCCAGAGCAACCAGGCAAGCCCCCCCCCCCCTTTGATCATCCCGATATCGCCCATTCCATTCTCTCATGCTTGCATTAGATTTTGCTACTGTTATTGTTTGCTCCTATTCTAATGCATAGCCTGCTTTTGTAACCTGCTTTTTGTTACCTACCTGCTTATCCTAAACTGCTTAGTATAGGTTGGTTAGTGATCCATCAGTGACCCCCACCTTGTTCCAGTTGCCCCACTTTATGTTCGATGACTCGACCAACGTGATCGACGTCTAGGCCCCGACACTGCACATCACCCCCCCTAGTTGTACGACTCTGCAGAGTTACCATCGAGTGCCGAGGGTGGAACCTCTTACATCACTCTTGATGAGATCTCCGTAGTGTAGCTTTACGGTCGAGGTCATCGAGGGTGATTTCCTCCTTAACCACTTCCGTTACGGCTCTGTTGTGCAACCCATCAAACGTGAACCTCCAGGGTGGGTCCTCTTACGTTCACCTTGATGACAACATCGAGTGGAATTCACCGGTGGTGATTCCTTGGGTTTTCCCCTTGGTGTTAGACACACAGTTACTATGGTTATTATAACTTTGCACTGAACCAGGTTACTAAAGACGGGTCGACCCTGAGTGGTACCCGCGCGAGCTTAATTGCGAGTGATGTGGAGTCGGGTTGACCTGGAAGGTGCCCGCGAGATACTTACGAGGCGTGGCCGGGCATTCTTAGCCCTTGCCGCAAGTACTCGAGACGGGGCAACAGGGTCACATCGATCGTGAGTCTCTGCTCGTTACCGCGTGTTCCTAATCCACTACGATTTGGATATTTGATCCGAGGGGCCTCTGGTCTGATAGCTATAACCATCACGTGGGCATAGTATGGGCGTTCTGCGTCGTATACATCAGCCGAAGCTTAATAGACGTCAGCGACTGAGCGGCACGCGCCGGGTTGGACTGCGTAAGCGCCTGCCTTGTTGAAGGAGGTAGCTAGGTCTACTCATCGGCCGCGTACACAACGTGCAGGAGTTCCCGGGGAGATGGCACATGACCCCTGGGGGCATAGGTTTAGTCCGGCGTGTTGGCCTCTCTATTAAGCCTAGGTCGGGTTGCGGCGTATTGTTTGGCCGAGGTCGTGCATGACCCAGGAAAGGGTGTCTGGCCGGAGTTAATCGAGCGTGGTGGGTAAGTTGGTGCACCCCTGCAGGGAAGAAAACATCTATCGATAGCCTGTCCTACGGTAGCGGACACTTGGAGTTGTATCCCGATCGATACAACTAGAACTGGATACTTGTGATGAGAACTGGATGGTGATGAGAATTGGAATGTGTTGACACTTGGATAGTATGGCTCTGGGATTGCTTTCTCGCCGGGAGTTGAGAAAGGATCTCTGGCCGAGGTTGATAACCCTTCTACTACTTTACTTTATGCTACTCTACTCCCTCCTGTTGCTGCAAGATGGTGGTTTGCAGAAGATGCTAGTCTTCGATAGGCTAGGCTTTCCCCTTCCCTTCTGGCATTCTGCAGTTTAGTCCATAGATACAGCCCATTTCCTTTGATACAGATGCATACTTAGTTTAGATCTGATGTAAGTCTTGCGAGTACTTTGGATGAGTACTCACGGTTGCTTTGCTACTTCTTTTTCCCCCATACCCGATTGTTGCGACCAGATGACGGATCCCAGGAGCCAGACGACGCCACTGATGACTACTACTACCCGGAGGATGCCTACTACTACGTGAAGATCGTAGACGACTAGGAGTAGCTAGGAGGCTCCCAGGCAGGAGGCCTTGCCTTTTCGATTGATGTTGCTTTTGTGCTGACCTTCTTAAGGCAAACTTGTCTAACTCATGTCTGTACTCAGATATTGTTGCTTCCGCTGACTCTTGTGTTTTCGACCTGATGTATTCGAGCCCTCGAGGCCCCTGGCTTGTAATATAAAGCTTGTATTATTTTAATGTGTCTAGAGTTGTGTTGTGATATCTTCCCATGAGTCCTTGATCTTGATCGTACACACTTGCGTGTATGATTAGTGTACGGTCATATCGGGGGCGTCACAAGTCAGTATCAGAGCCGACTGCCTGTAGGTAGCCCCCTTTCCAACTCCTTAGCCAAAGTCGAGTCTAGTCACTACAAAAACTTTTACTAACATGGCTGTGTGTCTTACGGGCCCTCGTCGCCATTGGGTGGTATTAGGCTCTTTTATTCCTCATCTATACTCTGAGACTCTGATCTCTCGTCGGTTAAAGATTTTACAAACTCTAATATTATGTTCTCGTAAATACTTCATCCCAGAGAGCCCCAACATTATCAACGATCGCTTGCTTTGCCAGAAGATTTCGAGGTTACTCTACCATATTCTCCCGAGACCCTTGTACCCACCGCCTTGGCAAATTCCCTACCACTGTTATATCCTTGTTGATAACTGCATACACCTGCCATTCTTACATTCAATCCCATTGATCTTGTTATTACAAGATGCCCGGAACTGCTCTCCCTTGTTCTGAGAATCCTTTGAGCTTACTGCCTTGCAGTTCCTTGTCACCTAAATACCCCTACGGATAACTTTGTGCACCTATCGAGTATCCACTTATCCTCAGTTCATTAATGCACTTTAGAAAAGTCTTCGTAATACCATTCGTTCTTGTCAAAATCCACAACAGCCTATTGCTCTTGAGATTCTTGCTTGCTTGCATTATGATTAGTCCCATAAGTCCGGAAATCTTATTGGCATTCATTGTCATTATTATTCTGAGTCTGTTGATTCAATATGTTGTGAATGCTCGCAATCCTCAACCATATGCTAGAATTCATCCTTCCGGCTCAGACATCATTTTGAACATGAGCTGGTCCTCGACCAATCAAGTTGTCGTCGAATGCACTCCTAAGTCTATTCAACTTATCCATTCTTAATCAGAGTGCTTGCTTCTGATCCCTTGATTTGGAAATCATAACTCCTTTACATTTGAGCTCTGAGTTAGTCAGTTGTTTCTATAATCTGATATCCTTACATTCTTTCTTCTTCTGGTTGAGTACTAATGCTCACATCAGATCCCTTGTGAACCACTAGATCCTTTGTTGGGTTTTATCCAACTGCATCCTTCATATACTATCACCTTGTGAGCCTTTCCTTGGATACATAATGCCATTGGTAAATTGTATCCTCTGCCTCCTCAACCATGCTCTACTTTTGAGCTTGAGTTATTTACTCGTGAAGTTTGTGGTATATGTTCATAAGATGTCGCAGTGGCTTGAACCTATGCCTTCCCTAATCCGTGTGAACTCAAAAGAGATGTGAGTCTTACCCTTCTGGTACTTCGCTAGATAAATCCCCTGCACTACAATTTCTTCGAAAAACAAGGAGTGAATGAAAGGTTATGCATTGAAGAAGTGGGAGTCGACCTTGAACCCTTGTGTTCATGCCCATGGACCCGATGTAGAACTTATCATGGAAGCTGCTCGTAAAAATGATTACCCTTGTTATAAGTTCATCTTGTATCGGTGGTTTGATCATTCATAATCGTGGTTCCGACCATAGTTTCTCCTTAACTCCATTTCCCGGACAAGTTAAAATACTTGTCTTTTGAAGATCATTTCATCTGTCTAACCTCTATTTTTGATCTACCTCAAGTATTGCCCCTTGTTATCTCGAGGATATTATGTCATTGCACTACCACTTGTGAATTCTCATTGGAATGATACTCCATCACATCATTCCTAGCTTGATCGGTTATATCATTATCATGCTAAATTTTAATTGTGCTACCAGGTCCTTTCCGGAGCACAATTTTTGACGATGAGCTAAGCTTATGTCGATCTTCCTCGTCATACCATTTTGCCATGAACAGCAAGCTTGCTTTCGAGTTTTTGTCATACTCGTGGTTCCAATAACCTTTTGCTTCATCATTCCATTGACTTGATGTCATCGCTGATCGATTACATCTTCCTGAAATTTCTCGACAAATGTGTCGTTATCATCATCAACTTTCTGAGCTCTTCCAGGATATCAATCGCATTCATGATGAGAAATACAATCCTTTCCCCTCGATGATTTGTGTTATCATGGACAACATTCTTGCCTTCCCCAACACAAACTTGTTCAAAAAAATTTGAAAATACATTCTTTTTGACATGTCGATGGGTTGTTGCTGAGCCCGTCGGCCACATCCTCATCTTTCCTTGTTGAAATTGTATGCCTTACTTTCTAAGTTGTTTCCGATGGATCCTTTGTGTATCTGAAGTCTGACCTTTCCCTGATGACCATGTCAACACTATACCGAAGCATGTGTGTGGTACTCCGATCATCAACAAAAACATTGGGAGCGCAATGCCAACTATTCTTGATCAATTATCCAAACACCGTTGTATGGGTAATATCATGAATTCCCTCGCCCCTTTACCTAATTGGTTATCTACTTGTTGTCCTGTCATGGATGGGTAAGATATACTCCCGATACTAGGGTATAATCATATTTTCCTTTCCATTGTTTGGTTTAACCTTTCTTGTGATCTATATTATCTTAGTAGTAATATTCTCCTGCTTATGTAAACACCTCGTTGTACAATTCTGTCAGCAAGACCCTGTTACTATTGTTGATGACCTTCTGGTAGCCACCGATGGACGAGAACTTTGCCTATTGGTCCGCCTCGTTCAACGAGCAGGAAAATGGTTCTCTTCGTCCCTCACCCTTGGTACCAACGATGTTGTCAACATAAACTGACCGATTATTCTCTGACATGCCTTATTTACATGATCGTGCAAGACGTCACCCCTCTTCCTACTATTAGCCCACATGGTGGGCCCATAACCCACAGTTCCACAGGATCGAAACCTGACTCTCCTGTACACCCCTGTTTCGAAAGTTATTCCTCGCACTTGGCTTCGTAGGCAATTCACGAGCCACCTTCCTACATATATATGTTGGTATCCGATGCAATATTAATCTCATTGCTTTGGACCCCTTTCACACTTTGTTTCAGGAAATGAACGATTGCCTACCTGCTTGAAACTTCCCATGATACCTCCTTACTTTGATCTTGATATTTTCTTAAGTTTCAATTCGAGAGTTACTTTCTGCCACCTTCCCCGATGTCATCGACCAGATAATCAACCTTGCAGAGGTCTGTTCTTCTGGAATACCCATTCTTTATTCTTTCGTAAGTACGATGGAGTTCCTGAAGAAAGGATGATGACTTCATAATAATGACCTGAAGCAGTGGAATGAAGAGATCAATGTAATGGATCGATCTCTGCGAGAGGAGCAACCAAGACCGAGAAGATTCGTTAGAATTTCGTAACCAGATCTTTCCCTGTTACTTCACCTCTTAAATCTCGGGACGAGATTTCTTGTAGTAGAGGAGATTTGTAACACCCCGAGTATCATGCTACAGTAACCCCCTGGGTTTAATCTAATCTTTTTGGCTAAACAATGCATGATCATCTTTGATCCTATCTCATTTCAAATTCCACTTGAATTCAAATTCAATTACTAAGTGAAATTCAAAATTTCACAAACATGAGAGCTAAAATGTTCTTCATGTGGCAAATAATCATTGGTTACTATTGGTGGTGAACCAACATTTTTATAAGGTGTTTCACTGCCCTAAACTAACTAAAACAGTGCCCTAGTCAATAATTTTATTGCCTTTCTAATTGGTAAAAATACTAAACTACTTTAATTTTGTGCCAAGTTAATTATAGCAGTGGCCTAAGTTAAAATGGTATTTTAGGTGCAAGATTAGTTTTTATTAAACTATTTTGCTTTCTGAATATAAAAGAAAACAGAAAAGTTGTTTTTAAAAAAAATGTAAAACAAGAGGTGGGAGAGAGAGAGAGAGCGCCCTCTGCCTTCCTTGGGCCTTGGCCCACCCAAGCAGGCCCAACCCAGCTGGCCGGCCCAGCCGCCTCCCTTATCCCCCACCACTCGCAAACCCTAACCTCCACCCCCACTCCCACTCCCGCACGATCCCCTCGATCCCCCTCGCTCCTCTCCCCAACCCGACCCGATCTGGATCGGGATCGGACGAACCACCCCGACCCCATCACCGTCGCCCCCCTCGCGACCACCTCGACCCCGCGCCCCCTCTCATCCCGCGCGGCATCGCTCAATCCCGCGCCGCCTAGCGCCCCTCCCCGACGCCGCCCCGCCGCGGCCGCGGCCCGCCGCCTCGACGCGCCGGGCTCTATCGCCGGATCGCCTCACTGCCTCGCCTCCTCCACGACGCACCCTAGCGCTCGCCGCCCCGACCTCGTCACCCCCGACCCGAGCACCGTCGTCGGTCGTCGCCCCGTCCTTGTCCTCCTCCCCGCCGGCCTCCTCAACCCTCGCCGCCCCTCCACCTCCCCGAGTCGCCTCGACCTCCCCTGTGAGCTCTCGCGGCTGCTCCCCCTCTCCCTTCCCTCGATTACTGTCGTAGGCCTCGCCCTGCTCTCTGGTTTGCTCGAACTCGCGCAGTGCCGTCATCCCCGTAGCTCACCCGAACGTCGCTCGCCGCGCCGTGGCTCAACGACTGCTACTGCAATCGCCCGCCGCCCCGCTGACCGCGCTTCATTGCGCCAGCATCGCCGCCTCACGGTGCCGCACAGACCCACACGTCCCCTGCTGCCGCTCTTCCCTCTTCCCCCACCTCGCTCGCGACGGCCTGGCGGCCCCGCCTCTCCGCCGGCCGCCCCGATCACCACCGCGCCCCTCCTGGCCCCTGCCTTGCCGGGCCTCGCCCCCTCCGGCCCGCGCGCGCCGCGCCGCTTGAAGCCGTGGCTGAGTTGGGCGGGTGCCCACGCGGGTTCGCCCCGCACACGGCGCCCGTTACGCCCGCCCAGTAAGGCCATGTGCCACTGAACGAGCAGGCCCACGCCCTGAAAACAAAACAAAATATGTATAAATAAAAATAAAAATAATTTATTTATTTAATTCATTGATTAATCCTGTTAGTTAACCCTAGTTAATTATGTTTAATTAACCTAATTGCATATTAGTCTAATTAAACCTGTTTAGTTAAAATGTGTGTATGACAGACGGGCCCCCACTGCCATGTTTGCCAGTCAATGGTCACTGTTGACTGATAACGTCATGCTGATGCAATATTTACCTTTTAGTTAATAATAATTTCAGAAACCATTTTAAACTTGTAAAAATCATAGTAAATAAATCGTAGCTCGGATCAAAAAACTTTATACATGAAAGTTGCTCAGAACGACGAGACGAATCCGTATACGCCTTCCGTTCGTCTATCACACGTCTCTAGCATAGAAAACATTGAACTTTTCCCCTCCGGTTCATCTGTCTGACAGACGTCTGGAACCGGGAAAACTTTCTCGGATATTATCCTCCTTCGCCAGTATCGCCTAGCGCTGCGTTAGAACACCTCTAGCACCGCTTATTGTCTTGTTATGCTTATGCTTGCGTGTATTTACTGTTTCTTCCCCCTCTTCTTCTCTGGCAGACCTCGAGACCGCTGCTGATGCCCCTGTGATCGACTACGTCGACGACGACCCCTCCTTGCCAGAGCAACCAGGCAAGCCCCCCCCCCTTTGATCATCCCGATATCACCCATTCCATTCTCTCATGCTTGCATTAGATTTTGCTACTCTTATTGTTTGCTCCTATTCTGATGCATAGCCTGCTTTTGTAACCTTCTTTGTTACCTACCTGCTTATCCTAAACTGCTTAGTATAGGTTGTTTAGTGATCCATCAGAGACCCCCACCTTATCCCACTTGCCCCGCTTTATGTTCGATGACTCGATCAACGTGATCGACGTCCAGGCCCCGAGACCGCACATCACCCCCCCCTAGTTGTACGACTCTGCAGAGTTACTATCGAGTGCCGAGGGTGGAACCTCTTACATCACTCCTGATGAGATCTCGGTAGTGTAGCTTTACGGTCGAGGTCATCGAGGGTGATTTCCTCCTTAACCACTTCCGTTACGGCTCTGTCGTGCAACCCATCAAACATGAACCTCAAGGGTGGGTCCTCTTACGTTCACCTTGATGACAACATCGAGTGGAATTCACCAGGGGTGATTCCTCGGGTTTTCCCCTTGGTGTTAGACACACAGTTACTATGGTTACTATGACTTTGCACTGAACCATGTTACTAAAGACGGGTCGACCCTGAGTGGTACCCGCGCGAGCTTAATTGCGAGTGATGTGGAGTTGGGTTGACCTGGAAGGTGCCCGCGAGATACTTACGAGGCATGGCCGGGCATTCTTAGCCCTTGCCGCAAGTACTCGAGACGGGGCGACGGGGTCACATCGGTCGTGAGTCTCTGCTCGTTAACGCGCGTTCCTAATCCACTATGATTTGGATATTTGATCCGAGGGGCCTCTGGCCTGATAGCACTAACCATCACATGGGCATAGTATGGGCATTCTGCGTCGTATACATCAGCTGAAGCTTAATAGACGTCAGCGACTGAGCGGCGCGCGCCGGGTTGGACTGCGTAAGCGACTGCCTTGTTGAAGTAGGTAGCTAGGTATGCTCACTGGTCGCGTACGCAATGTGCAGGAGTTCCCGGGGAGATGGCCCATGACCCCTGGGGGCATAGGTTTAGTCCGGCGTGCTGGCCTCTCTATTAAGCCCAGGTCGGGTTGCGGCATATTGTTTGGCCGAGGTCGGGCATGACCCAGGAAAGTGTGTCCGGCCGGAGTTAATCGAGCATGGTGGGTAAGTTGGTGCACCCCTGCAGGGAAGAAAACATCTATCGATAGCCTGTCCTATGGTAACGGACACTTGGAGTTGTATCCCGATCGATACAACTAGAACTGGATACTTGTGATGAGAACTGGATGGTGATGAGAATTGGAATGTGTTGACACTTGGATAGTATGGCTCTGGGATTGCTTTCTCGCAGGGAGTTGAGAAAGGATCTCTGGCCGAGGTTGATAACCCTTCTACTACTTTACTTTATGCTAATCTA
Organism: Triticum aestivum; assembly: GCF_018294505.1. Lineage (NCBI taxonomy): Eukaryota > Viridiplantae > Streptophyta > Magnoliopsida > Poales > Poaceae > Triticum > Triticum aestivum. Next base: position 369,602,191 of record NC_057800.1, on the reverse strand, counting down.
CTCCCTCCTGTTGCTGCAAGATGGTGGTTTGCAGAAGATGCTTGTCTTCGATAGGCTAGTCTTTCCCCTTCCCTTCTGGCATTTAGTACTTTAGTCCACAGATACAACCCATTTCCTTTGATACAGATGCATACTTAGTTTAGATTTGATGTAAGTCTTGCGAGTACTTTGGTTGAGTACTCACGGTTGCTTTGCTACTTCTTTTTCCCCCATACCCGATTGTTGCGACCAGATGACGGATCCCAGGAGCCAGACGACGCCACTGATGACTACTACTACCCGGAGGATGCCTACTACTACGTGAAGATCGTAGACGACTAGGAGTAGCTAAGAGGCTCCTAGGAAGGAGGCCTTGCCTTTTCGATCGATGTTGCTTTTGTGCTGGCCTTCTTAAGGCAAACTTGTCTAACTCATGTCTGTACTCAGATATTGTTGCTTCCGCTGACTCTTGTGTTTTCGAGCTGATGTATTCGAGCCCTCGAGACCCCTGGCTTCTAATATAAAGCTTGTATTATTTTAATTTGTGTCTAGAGTTGTGTTGTGATATCTTCCCGTGAGTCCTTGATCTTGATCGTACACACTTGCGTGTATGATTAGTGTAAGGTCAAATCGGGGGCGTCACATACGAGCTGTAGTAGTGACAACGGCTGGGCCCTCATATAGCAGCCCCTGCCCGGTCTCGACTGCAGAAAAAACAATCCGCCTTCGGATTTTATGGATCACCGAGCAACACGTGAGGTGGCGCACGGAAATCCTAAAAATCTCTCTGTCTCTGATGAATCTCGCATCTGTCATCTCCAAAGTTAACCATAATTCTGATTTCCAAATGACAAATTTACCAGCTCTCCCATGGTTGTCCGGCGACTCATGTGATCATTCCATGCCGGCTCTTCTTTATCCGATCAATCGTGAATCTCTCGATCTCTGAGAAAGATCCCTCCAAGAACTCAACACCACTGTGCGCAGGCCCCACGGTGGGCACCAACTATCGTGGATTTGTCACGGCAGCTGTCCTTAGTGTCAGGACTTAGTCGCGAGGCCAACGCATCTATGTGGTTGCTTGAGAGGGGTTGAGTGGGACAAGAGACGCAAGATTTTACCCAGGTTCGGCCCCTCACGGTGGAGGTAAAAGCCTACATCCTACTTCATTGATATTGATGATGATCAGCACGATTACAAGGGTGCTGTATCTCGAGGGCTATTGAGTTTTCTGTCTAAACCTAACTTGTAAAAACCTGTAAAAACTTGTCCATCTTGGGGTGCCCTGCCCCTCCTTATATATGTTGAAGGGGCGGCTGATACGTCTCCAACGTATCTATAATTTTTTATTGCTCCATGCTATATTATCTACTGTTTTGGACATTATTGGGCTTTATTATCCACTTTTATATTATTTTTGGGACTAACCTATTAACCGGAGGCCCAGCCCAGAATTGCTATTTTTTGCCTATTTTAGGGTTTCGAAGAAAAGGAATATCAAACGGAGTCCAAACGGAATGAAACCTTCGGGAACGTGATTTTCTCACCGAATACAACTCAGGAGACTTGGACCCTACGTCAAGCCAATTAACAGGAGGCCACGAGGTAGGGGGGCGTGCCTGCCCCCCCCCTCAAGCGCCCCCTCCACCCTCGTGGGCCCCCTGTTGCTCCACCCACGTACTTCTTCCTCCTATATATACCCACGTACCCCTAAACGATCAGATACGGAGCCAAAAACCTAATTCCACTGCCGCAACTTTCTGTATCCACAAGATCCCATCTTAGGGCCTGTTCCGGAGCTCCGCCGGAGGGGGCATCGATCACGGAGGGCTTCTACATCATCATCCAAGCCCCTCCGATGAAGTGTGAGTAGTTTACTTCAGACCTACGGGTCCATAGTTAGTAGCTATATGGCTTCTTCTCTCTTTTTGGATCTCAATACAATGTTCTCCCCCTCTCTCGTGGAGATCTATTTGATGTAATCTTCTTTTTGCGGTGTGCTTGTTGAGACCGATGAATTGTGGGTTTATGATCCAATCTATCTATGAATAATATTTGAATCTTCTCGGAATTCTTTTATGTATGATTGGTTATCTTTGCAAGTCTCTTCGAATTATCAGTTTGGTTTGGCCTACTAGATTGGTTTTTCTTGCCATGGGAGAAGTGCTTAGCTTTGGGTTCGATCTTGCGGTGTCCTTTCCCAGTGACAGAAGGGGCAGCAAGGCACGTATTGTATTGTAGCCATCAAGGATAAGAAGATGGTTTTTTTATCATATTGCATGAAACTATCCCTCTACATCATGTCATCTTGCTTAAGGCGTTACTCTGTTTTCAACTTAATACTCTAGATGCATGCTGGATAGCGGTTGATGAGTGTAGTAATAGTAGTAGATGCAGGCAGGAGTCGGTCTACTTGTCTCAGACGTGATGCCTATATACATGATCATACGTAGATATTCTCATAACTATGCTCAATTCTGTCAATTGCTCAACAGTAATTTATTCACCTGCCGTAGAATACTTATGCTCTTGAGAGAAGCCACTAGTGAAACCTATGGCCCCCGGGTCTCTTTCTCATCATATCAATCTCCATCACTTTATAATTGCTTTGCTTTGCTTTATAATAAGTATGAGAGTTGGCGCAAACTTCGCCAGTGCATCCAAATCCCGTGATATGATACGCTCTTTCACACATAAACCTCCTTATATCTTCCTCAAAACAGCCACCATACCTACCTATTATGGCATTTTCATAGCCATTCCGAGATATATTGCCATGCAACTTTCCATCATTCCGTTCATCATGACACATTCATCATTGTCATATTGCTTAGCATGATCATGTAGTTGACATAGTATTTGTGGCAAAGCCAACTTCATAATTCTTTCATACATGTCACTCTTGGTTCATTGCATATCCCGGTACACCGCCGGAGGCATTCATATAGAGTCATCTTTGTTCTAGTATTGAGTTGTAATCATTGAGTTGTAAATAAATAGAAGTGTGATGATCATCATTATTAGAGCATTGTCCCAAGTGAGGAATAAAAAAAGAGAAAGGCCATAAAAAAGAGAAGGCCCAAAAAAGAGAAAGGCCATAAAAGAGAGAAGGCCCAAAAAATGAGAGAAAAAGAGAGAAGGGACAATGTTACTATCCTTTTACCACACTTGTGCTTCAAAGTAGCACCATGATCTTCATAGTAGAGAGTCTCTCATGTTATCACTTTCATATACTAGTGGGAATTTTTCATTATAGAACTTGGCTTGTATATTCCAACAATGGGCCTCCTCAAGTGCCCTCGGTCTTCGTGAGCAAGCAAGTTGGATGCACACCCACTAGTTTCTTTTGTTGAGATTTCATACATTTATAGCTCTAGTGCATCCGTTGCATGGCAATCCCTACTCCTTGCATTATCATCAATCCGTGGGCATCTCCATAGCCCATTGATTAGCCTCGTTGATGTGAGACTTCCTCCTTTTTTGTCTTCTCCACATAACCCTTCATTATATTCTATTCCACCCATAGTGCTATGTCCATGGCTCGCGCTCATATATTGCGTGAAAGTTTATAGGTTTGAGATTACTAAAGTATGAAACAATTGCTTGGCTTGTCATCGAGGTTGTGCATGATGAGAGCATTCTTATGTGACGAAAATGAAACATGACTAAACTATATGATTTTGTAGGGATGAACTTTCTTTGGCCATGTTATTTTGAGAAGACATAATTGCTTAGTTAGTATGCTTGAAGTATTATCATTTTTATGTCAATATGAACTTTTGTCTTGAATCTTTCGGATCTGAATATTCATACCATAATTAAGAAGAATTACATGAAAATTATGCCAAGTAGCACTCCGCATCAAAAATTCTGTTTTCATCATTTACCTACTCGAGGACGAGCAGGAATTAAGCTTGGGGATGCTTGATACGTCTCCAACGTATCTATAATTTTTGATTGCCCCATGCTATATTATCTACTGTTTTGGACATTATTGGGCTTTATTATCCACTTTTATATTATTTTTGGGACTAACCTATTAACCGGAGGCCCAGCCCAGAATTGCTGCTTTTTGCCTGTTTTAGGGTTTCGAAGAAAAGGAATATCAAACGGAGTCCAAACGGAATGAAACCTTCGGTATGTGATTTTCTCACCGAATACAACTCAGGGGACTTGGACCCTATGTCAAGCCAATTAATAGGAGGCCACAAGGTAGGGGGCGCGCCTGCCCCCCCCCCAGGCACGTCCTCCACCCTCATGGGCCCCCTGTTGCTCCACCGACGTACTTCTTCCTCCTATATATACCCACGTACCCCCAAACGATCAGATACGGAGCCAAAAACCTAATTCCACCATTGCAACTTTCTGTATCCACGAGATCCCATCTTGGGGCCTGTTCCGGAGCTCCGCCGGAGGGGGCATCGATCACGGAGGGCTTCTACATCATCATCCAAGCCCCTCCTATGAAGTGTGAGTAGTTTACTTCAGACCTATGGGTCCATAGTTAGTAGCTAGATGGCTTTTTCTCTCTTTTTGGATCTCAATACAATGTTCTCCCCCTCTCTCGTGGAGATCTATTCGATGTAATCTTCTTTTTGCGGTGTGTTTGTTGAGACCGATGAATTGTGGGTTTATGATCCAGTCTATCTATGAATAATATTTGAATATTCTCTGAATTCTTTTATGTATGATTGGTTATCTTTGCAAGTCTCTTCGAATTATTAGTTTGGTTTGGCCTACTAGATTGATTTTTCTTGCCATGGGAGAAGTGCTTAGCTTTGGGTTCGATCTTGCGGTGTCCTTTCCCAGTGATAGAAGGGGCAGCAAGGCACATATTGTATTGTTTCCATCGAGGATAACAAGATGGGTTTTTTATCATAGTGCATGAAACTATCCCTCTACATCATGTCATCTTGCTTAAGGTGTTACTCTGTTTTTAACTTAATACTCTAGATGCATGCTGGATAGCGGTTGATGAGTGTAGTAATAGTAGTAGATGCAGGCAGGAGTCGGTCTACTTGTCTCGGACGTGATGCCTATATACATGATCATACCTAGATATTCTCATAACTATGCTCAATTCTGTCAATTGCTCAACAGTAATTTGTTCACCCACCGTAGAATACTTATGCTCTTGAGAGAAGCCACTAGTGAAACCTATGGCCCCCGGGTCTCTTTCTCATCATATCAATCTCCATCACTTTATTATTGCTTTGCTTTTACTTTGCCTTTTACTTTTCACTTTGCATCTCTATACCAAAAATACCAAAGATATTATTTATCATCTCTATCAGATCTCACTTTCGTAAGTGACCGTGAAGGGATTGACAACCCCTAAGGGTGTTGGTTTCGTTCAGCTATTGTTTTTGTGTAGGTACGAGGGACTCGCGCGTAGCTTCCTACTGGATTGATACCTTGGTTCTCAAAAACTGAGGGAAATACTTACGCTACTTTGCTGCATCATCCTTTCCTCTTTGGGGAAATCCAACGCAGTGCTCAAGAGGTAGCAGCGGCTTACATGACTAGTCCTATTAGGATTATGATTACTCTATTACAAGTGGAGTCCTAGTCTTGCTTCCTTTGTAGGAAAATATTCCTTATGCCTTTCATCTTAAGCCGGCCCACCATAATACGAGCCCGCCTTCCATGAACCGCCCGTTGGGCCACCGGGTCTTGTCGCTCCTCTGACCCGCCTGCCGGGTTACCAATGAGTCACCAGGCCCAGCCGGGTCATCAGTGAGTGGAGAGATCCGGGCCGGTCACTTCGTGAGTCGCCAAGTTAGGGCAGGTTACTAGTGTATCGCCAAGTCCGGTCGGGTCATACTTCCGGCCGGGTCATACCACGGGGTATATGCCCGACAAGAGCCCACTCCTCTTTTTCACTTGCTCTAAGATGACTTATACACCTGGACGGAGGGAGTAGTCTCAAGTCATTGGATGCATACGCACCCCACGTCTCGTATTTGGTGATTTCTTTTTTCATGGCAAAAAACAGGGAATGAGGTGGGTAGTTAATGCACTACGCCTAAAAGTTTTGGGATTACTATTTGGTTTTCGTAATGTGACTAATGCACCAGTATGGAGGGAGTACAATAGTAGTCTTTGATTGCAATTTTTTGTTGGTATCTTACAAAGTTGAGCGCTCGGTGAGTACAATAGTAGTCTGATTGATGAGACTTCAGATTTGAGCCATCTACCAAAAGGAATAAAAAATACACCATGTATTTATTTACGGAGGGAGTAGTACATTTTTTGTGACATGCATTACTAGATATTGCTAGTCAAATACTAAATCCAGATGGACGTGGTAGTACAACTAAATCCAGATGGTGGTGCTAGTAGTAGTAGTAGTACCAATGTAGTAGTACTGTACTACCCATTGGTCAAATTATTACGTGTTGCTCCTCACAGTGAAGTGACAAGACCCTACGCCGGAGATGACACCTAAGTATAGGCGTCGTGTTCGGCATACCATAGTCAGCCTCGCCGTCTGCAGTCACTATCCTCATGGTTGCTAGCGTGCTTACAACTACCCGTGTTTGACATAATTTTCCATGCGTAGATGTTTGTTCATTGCACGGAACACCAAGATTGGGGGTGGACAGCGCCGGCAACGGCCATCGCGCCAGATTTTTCCATGGCCTTCTATATGTGGTGGGGAGGAGATAAGGCTGATTGTGAGAGACAAGGAGTTGTTTGTAATAGGGAACAAGTGCGGCATCTTTTTGCAAAATTCTAGAAGTTTGGTTTGTATGCGCAGATCTAGATTCGATGGCTATTGGTGAAAGATGGCAAGCACAACATCATCACCAACCCAGGACCTCTTTGATTCGCAGGATTTTGAAAACGCAGGAAACTGACATGGCAATATTAGAAGTTTCAAACTGATATTACAAATGTTAGGAGTAATGATGGACCTACGAAGAGTGAATTACTAGGAAGTTTACGTAAGAACTTTCGTTACTTTAGGTGGATGCAGCATTATCGTACAAACTAAAATCCACCGCCCTTACAAGTCACTAATGGGCAAATACATTTTCAAGTCTCTAGCCACTTGATGTTTCAAAAACAAATTCAGCTTCTGCGGAGACTTTGTCATTTAGGCTTAGACGCTTGCGGTGATCAGCACGCCAATCATTGTTGCGCTAGAGAACGCCAAACCTCATTACCTTGAGCACACTTGTGTCTAGAACAAAGAACCTGGCCAATTTAATCTCAGATGTGTTGCCTCGGTAGTCGATCAAATCAATTTCTTTAAGATGGAGATTAAGGCATTCGATGAGATTGTTATAGTGCAGCACATTTTTCACTTTCGGGTCTTTTTTATCTGCAAAAGAAGAGAACATATTAGAGCAGCTAGCTGTATAAGATTGTCGTGTCATCAAGAGGTACCAATATCATTCGCTCATACGATAGGGTTGGCTGGGTAGTGATATTTTTTCACTCTCTCTGTCTCTCTCTCTCCTCTCATTTACCTAGGAGAACATGGAGAGCTTGGGAATTTGTTGCCTTCCGCTATGTGGCCGATGCCATATTTCTCAAAAGTATGCCACATAATATGCATCGATGTCAAATCAAAAGATTTTGCCACTGCTCTTGCGATGTGAGAGAGTTGGCACCACTATGCACACAGACCCACATGTATAAAAAAATCAATCAAACCAACTACACCAGCCTCTCACTCTCCCAAACAAGTATTTTTATTGCCTCAGTCCTCTCTCTCTCCCATGCAAGTGTTATTTCATTTCATGAGTTAATTTGGGACCGAAGCAAAGTAGGTGATCCAGATTTCCATCTAGATTGGGGCACCAGGTGAGCAATGGAGGGGCATCCATTTCAAATGCATCACAAGTGAATTTGGCACATGTTTTGGCTTATATAGTGGAGGGCCGTTATAGCCCACTTTTGTACTACCTCGTATTTAGTGTAAAATTTTGCCCATAGATTTACCTAAGAAAATTCCAATGCATGTCACCAAAAAATGTACCATTTGAGATTATGTTCAAATACGAATCCACCGATATATTTTTTAGTGACATGCATTAACATTTTGTCAGTTAAATCTATGGTCAAATTTTGATACTACAAAATAGGAAGAGTAAACCAGGACGGAGGTAGTACTTGATGTTAGGGTAACCATAGAGTTACTAGTCTAAGTTACTTTCCACTATGACTAGCCTAGGCTACTATAGTAGTACAACAACAAACGATGCAGGTGATCACGTGAGAAAAAATACTAAAAACATTTCTTTCGGTGGAGTGCATAGATGCAGTTTTCAACACTACACTTGTCATCGTAATTTGGGAAAATTACGAAAAAATTGAGCTACCTTGTGATTACCGTTTACTAATAGGAAAGAAGTTTTACCTCGATCAGTAGCTTCTCCGTGGACGGAAAGCATGTAAGGAATCCAATAACTTGATACAGATTGGGGCCAATAGATTTTATTGCCAAGATCTTCACTGTGCGCATAGACTGCGTCAAGCTTGTGGGAATCATTTTCTGGAAGACGGTCATAAATACATCAAGAAGAAATTTAAAAATGTGAATTTCAAGAAGATGGAGAAAAAGATGAGTGTTGTATCTGAATGATTACGGATCCAATAAAGAGTTCGGAGAATTTGGCAGACGAGCACACCAACGCTGTCAATTTCGGCGCATCAATGACCCTGATTTTTGTTGGACCTTCTAGATCAGATACAATCCATCTCTCAAGGAATGGCGCATCCTCAATGACCATAACGTGGAACAGCTGGAGTGATCTCTTCCCAATTGATGTCTTGTTGCGGGGCTAGCAAGACACATAAATCCATCGAAGATTCGTCGAGGCGATGTGGAGGCTAATGAACCCTTGGATCTGCTCAAGACGAAGGTACTCGAGCGCAGTACAGCTACGGAGCAGCTGCTCCATAGCCTTTGAGATGACAACGTCGAAGAGGTCGAGCTTCTTTGAGTTGAGGGAGAAGAAGGGCGGGCGCGACATTAATCTGGGGAAGATAGTAGGAGCTGAAGCTGGCGCAGCGCAGCGTTGGCGTAATGCGGAGCGCGGACGGCGACAGATAGCGACATCATCCAACTTCAAAGCTGAGCTCCTCGAGCTGATCTAGGGCGGGGGATAAGAACCACTCATCGAACATGGCTTGGACCCTGCAGTTGATACTGAACATGCGGATGTCAAGGCGTCTGGCTGGCCCAGGGTGCGATGAAAGGATCTTGGAGACTGCGGCCATGCGTTTGCAATCCCCGTCGCAGAGGTAACCGTTAACGGTGAGGTTGAGAGGGACGCGGCGCCAGAGGGGGCGCCACTACCGGGAGAGCACGGCAGTCCGCATGACAGATTTGGTGGGGAGGAGGCCAATGACGATGAGCAGCATGTCGTTTGGGAGGCTACTGATGAAGTCCAGGCTCGCCGGATGCGGGTTTGGCTCGGGCCGCCTCCGCTTGTTGGCTGCCTCGCCGTCCATCTCAACCGGCGGCGACGCGGGTGTACATGTGTGCTGGTGTGTGTTGTGTGCTGGCATGCTGGGTGTGCGCGAGTGCGTCCTTCTGTGCATGCTGCCGCGCAGTGGTGAATTGTGCGTGAGTGTGTCCTTCATGCGGAAGAAGTGTGCCCTCAATTTACTAGCGTGCGGGGTGCTACCCTGAGTGGTTTCAACTTTGTTTATTCACCGCATGTCAGATGGGCCTCTAGTTTACTTATTTTCACCCACTGCCAGATGGGCCAGCACACAAAGATAGAGAACACAAGCTGACAAGGCAACATGTGGACTGGTTGACCGTTCAACTAAACAATATATGGAGCTATACACTGAGACACTAACTATATAATCCGTCGGTATAGAGAGTTCGAGTGAGAGGGGAGGCCCATGAGACATAGCAGAGAGAGAAAGAGCCACTCCCTCCGTTCGATAATGTAGTGACATCATTTTTTTAAAGTCAAACTTTTGAAACTTTGACCAAGTTTATAAAGAAATTACTTATATCTACAATAGCAAAGACAAATGATAGTATGAAGTAAGTACATGTTGTGATGAATCTAATGATCGTTCCAGATGTAAATGTTTTTCTCCACATATACCTGGTCTAACTTTTCTAAGGTTTGACTTTTCAAAACATCCATATGCTTATGGACGTGAGAGATTACCTAACTGGAGAGAGTGTGTGTGAAATAGAAAGAGTGACTGAAAAAAGTGTGTGTGAGTGTGTGAAAGAGACATGGACAACACACAACAAAAGTAGAGAAAAAGCATGTGTGTCTTATGCAAACATATCACACATGCATCTTTGACAGCGGAAGCAAGGTGAGGAGATAGTGTGTAGTTGTTTTCAACCGAGAGAGACAGACCCCTAGCACGTGGCCAAGAGGGGTCTGACAAACAAGGGAGAGAGGTCGAGAGAGACGTACGGAGAAAATGCAGACATGGGGAGGAGAGAGTGTATGTTTGTCATAGAGAGATCCCCTGGAGATCGTGATGGGACTACATGGGTGGGAGATCGAGTGACAAGGTGTGTGCGTGATAGAAGATACCCCAAGAGATATCGAGATAGACGTATGGATGGAAGGAGACAATATGTGTGTTCCTGATAGCTAGTGAGAGATAATCATACTTAGGGGGAGTGCATGTGCCTATGATGGAGTGAGGAATTATGGTACTTAGGGGGGGTGTGTCACATAGAGAGAGAACAATGGCGGAGAGTGTTAGATGGGTCTATGTAGCGCGAGCGAGACATGTGTATGTGCGAACGAGGGAGATATAAAGTTTGTTAGAGATAGAGGAGCCCCGATAAGGCTGAGTGCTGCGTCAGATAGCTAAGAGGGGGAAAGAGATATTCCATCCGCTCGATAATGCAGTGCATGTAAATTTTTCAGAAGTTGAACTTTGGAAACTTTGACCAGGTTTACGCAAATGTTATATATATCTACAATACAAAAGATACATCGCACGAAACTACATATCATGATGAATCTAATGGTATATGTTCGCCGTTCTAGATATAAATGTTTTTCTCCACGTGCATGGTCAAACTTTGTGATGTTTGACTTTTCAATAAATCTATATGCTATGGACCGAAGAGAGTGCCTAAGTCGAGAGAGATCAAGTGCGTGTGGAGGAGAATGAGTGAGTGTGCAAAAAGAGTATGTGTGTGAAAGAGAAAGGGACAACAAATGATAAATTAGAGAGAGTGTGTGTGTTTTCATTTCTTATGCAAACATATCATGCATGCATCTCCGAGATAGAAAAGTGAGGTGAGGAGATACACGAAGATAGCTAGTGTGTGATTGTTTGCAACAGAGAGAGACACCCCTATAGCACATGTCCAATAGGGGTCTGGCCAACAAGGAACAAAGGTCGAGAGGGGCGCATGGAGAACATGGACACATGGGGAGGGAGAGAGGGGTGTGTTTGTGATGGAGAGATCCCATTGAGATCGTGAGGGCACTATATGGGTGGGAGATCGAGGGATGTCCGTGCGCGATAGAAAGATGCCATGAGAGAAATCGAGATAGACCATGCAAATGTTTGTGATGGAGACTAAGATTAGCTAGTCATTTACATATAGGGGGGACTGCGTGTGCCTACAATTGAGTGAGAGACCATCATACTTGGCTAGGCATGAGATTGTGTGTGTGTGTGTGCGTGTGAGATGGAGAGAGAACGAGGGAGAGAGATACAATTTTAGATGGGTATATCGAGTGCGAGTGAGATATGCATGTGTATGTGTCACCCGGGGAGATGGAGAGTTTGAGAGAGAGGGAAGAGCTCCAAGACAACAGAGTGGTGCGTGAGAGAGTTACGGGCAACGAGCCAAGGAATTTGTGTGCGTTCGATGAGTGCACCCAAGATATTTAGCTTGGACTAGAGAATCACACATAGTGTGTGAGAGAGACCTATAGATGGAGTATATATGCATGCGAACTAGAAA